>NC_087260.1:10192200-10407200 GCF_037042905.1 Lytechinus pictus
GCCTCATCCATTTTCCTAACATCTCTGAGTTAGACAACTTTACACCACATGGTTCGTGCTTAGATACATCTGTATAAGACAATCCATTATCTGTCTTTCCATGTAGCATTCATCTTCATGAACATCTACATGTTTCTTGTCTTCTTTGACCTGTGTTGTATTGGCTGACTAGCCTTTCGCTCAAAATATTCTTTTAACATGTTTACAATCATGACAAACTCTTTGAGACTTTCTTCGATCAGGGGTACTGATCACATAGTTGACATCATTCAATTTATTTTTTACTATGGAGGGACCACTAAACCTAGCTTTCAAGGACTCGCCTTTCAAAGGCAACAACACTAACACTCTGTCTCCAGGCTTGGATCTTCACTCTTTTGCATTTTTGTCAACTTGAGCTTTCATTTTCCCTGCGACACGTTCAAGTGTTCCTAAGTAGCCACATCACAAGCTTTTGAGAGCCTTTCTCTAAACTTTGACACATAGTCTATAGAAGGTTTACATCATCATCATCATGAACCATAAACCTCTCCTTAATGAGCTTTGGGGGACCCCTAACCTCATGACCATAGACCAATTCAAATGGACTGAAACCCGTGGACTCATTCGGGAAATCCCTAGCTGCAAACAGTAGAAATGAGATCCCTTTATCCCAATCATCGGGATAGTCTTCGCAATAAGCCCTAATCATGGTCTTCAGAGGGTCTGATGATAGTGAAACTCTGAGTTCTGATCTGATGTGATGATGTCCTTGAAGAAACTGCCAGCTTATATACAAATTATTCACTATTCTGGAAGCTTCTAGTATTGTCTTCAAAAAGAACTTTCTGCCAATTTCTATAGAGCAGTCTAATTTTAGAACATTCTTGAATGACCTCAGTGATATTAACAATGTAAACAACATAGCTAATCCTATTTTACTTTTCACTGCCACTAGCAGTGTATTGTCTATCTTAGTACATTCCAGAAATAACAAAGATTATTCTATCTCATTAAATAGCATGCCTAACTCTAACAAAGCTTTACTGAGACATTCTGGAATACTCTTAATCATTCTATGCTCTAACTAAATAAATGAATGTAATTGCTCTTACAATTTTACTTATATATAACAAACCGTCTAATGTCAAAATCTGTATATACAGTGCGTATCAAACAAAAGTTTACACTTTGAAAAAGCCCCGGGAATTCAAAAAAATACAACATGTGGGTAATTTTTTCACATATAATCTTGGGTTTGGGTCTAAAGCTCGCAGAAATCTGTTTGCGCAGAAATGCTCGTTTTCACGCTGTGTCAAGGGGAAAGGGCGAAATCAAACTTACCCTGCGAAACATTTCTCATACATTTCTCTTGCACTTTTAGTCAATTGAAATAAAACGGATACATTCAAGTATTTTGTAACAATTTTGTCACCCAAATTGAAATTTCAACATTTAGTAGGCACAACCGTTACCCTTTCTGTGCCAGCTGGATCTGAGGACATAACTGTATCTGAACAAAAGTTTATATCAGACATCTCCAGCATTTTTTCACTGAGTTTTTATCATTTAAGTGGGTTTACATTTCATTTTTCATTCAATACTTGTTTCTCCACACTTTTCCCAAGCTTGCCAATGATTAACAAAATTTAAATCAAGCCTAAGCCATTTCATGTAAATCACAGCTCAGTGTAAAGCAAATATCGTCTCGATGGCCTCGGTGTGTGGGGGAGTGGGGTGGGGCGCAATGTATTCTTCGAAGTGTTTTGGGCAAGGAAACAAGTTTAAAAAGGTAAAAGATATCTTCAAATCAATTTTACTAGCTAAATTCCACGTTTTCTTCATGATTAAGGTCTACTTTTATTTGCATAACTATTTCAAAGTTCTGCGCAAATCATTTTTCACTAAATTTTCAAAAGTAAGTGGTGCTCACTCAAGCGGAAATACTTTTCGACAGTTATATCGTCATTTGCTTAAATGGATCTGTACCAATGTTAAAATGTGGAAAAAAAAGTGTAAACTTTTTTTTGATACGCACTGTAGAATAACAAATAATGGTGGAGGCAAAGGCGTAATGGGCCAAATATTTAGATGGGGCACATATTATGGCGTATCCGGCAAAATGTTTAAAAGGTTTATGAGTGAGCGGAGCGAGTGAGCGAAATTTTCGACCTATTTACTTTAGTGATAGATTTTTACATAATAATAGAAAAAATATTACATTTCACACTTTTCTCATTCCTTTTCTCTCTCTCTCTCTCTCTCTCTTTATTTATTTTTTGTCGGTGTCGGGGAGGGGTGCGAGCGCCCCCATCTGTGCACCACTGGGTAGAGGCAAGTATACTGGGTATCAATTTAATCGGTATTCGAATTATCAACCGCATAGCCAGGATTTAATTTTGGAGGGGGCGGTAAGGGTGCAGGGAGGGGGGGGGGTAGTTTCCCCCTTCGGCGCGAAGCACGAAGTTTTTTTATATCTCATCAAATTCAAATCAAAAGAAGATGTCTCTGATTGCGTCTCGAGTACCCTTATCAACTCGAATTCAATTGATTTTCTGTGATGAAAAACTTGTTTTCGGAAGAAATTATGGGCCCCCAAGATGGGAAAAGATTGAGGAATTTGAAATAATTCACCTTACCGCGCGAAGCGTGGAAGCCGAACCTTTATTAAAAAAATTGAGAGCAGATTAAGTGGTATAAAATGCCTACTTTTTTCATATCAGACCTGATTGTAAAAGCTTTAGCCACAATAAATTTCTTTAACTCGCAAACGGGTATATGCAGGTAGGAAATGTATCTTCCCGCGAAATGCGTTGAAGCTCTGAATTTTACATATTTCTCTGACACTTTAACCTGCTATACAATTTGTTATAGTTCTTAGATTATATAACTCGATTACGAATACAAAGAGTATGTCAAAATGGAAAGGGATGATGCAAGCTAGAATGGGGTCTTTACCTTTCCCTTGCAAAGCAAAGCACGAAAACCTCTGTGATTTATTTTGGAAGAAAAAATGGTAATTTTGCTCAAATTAAGCGATTTTTTTCGTATGATTAAGACACTTCAGCGATATTCAAAATTTCAAGTAAATGGCGCAAAACAAGAGAGATGTATGTGCAGCAATATATAATCAAATTTCATCGAAATAAACTTTTGTATGCAGTGTAAAAAAGATATTGGGTAAAATTTTAAACAGCACGAGGGCTGTGTCCAACCAAATTTGTGCAGTATTTTAGCCTGTGCGGGAAGCATATTGTCCAGTAAGGTAAAAAAAAAAAATTAAATAAGCAGCAATTACTTTAGAATGGACAAAATTATCATAACACTGGATAAATAAAAATGCCCGAAAGAAATGCCCACTGTTGGTTGGACGCCCTCATGGAGCATTTTTACTCAATATTCTTTAAAGTGTAGAGCACGACACGAAATTCAATATGCCTCCCCTTAATGCAGATACTTTGACAAAAAATTGCTTGCTAAATAGAGGAAGAAGTAGCATTTGGGGACTCGGGGGTAATGTTTACCCGCTCCGAACAGAAGAGCAAAAGTTTTGTGTCAATGCAATTTAAAAAAAAAAATACTTTTCATATGTATACACAAAAGATATTGGATAAAAGTGCTCCATATAAGGGTAAGATTTTGCATTTCTTTTGGGCATTTTTATTTATCCAGTGTGATGAAAATTTTGCCCATTCCAAAGTAATTGCTGCTTATTTTTTAACCTTACTGGACACTTATGCTTCCCGCATTGGGCAAAATAGTGCCCCAAATTATTTGGACAAATAGACCTATAATTACCATCGTGGTGATAAAATATTTTTTACAGTGTACTTTATACTTTCTGGCAAGAATTTACGGTTCCCATTGCAGGGGAGGGAAAAAGGAGTAGAAAAAAAAGTGAGGGAAACAATGGGAAAACACATGCAATTTTGATATTTTTTCCGCATAAAGCACGAAGAGAAATTTGAAAGAAGAGAAAAAAGTATAGGTCTCGTTTAGGATCGATTCTTTTCAAGCAAAAAAAACACGAAAAAATACCCTTCTTTTTTTTTTTGGGGGGGGGGGCTTCGCGCCTGTATTTCGAATTTATAAGGGTTTTAAACCTTAGTTTAAAATTTTAGGTCTGAACTGTTACGTATTGTTGTTTGACATCATTTCAGTCTTTATAATTCTTGCTCTTTATGAAGTAATTATTTAATGTCAATTAAAAGAATTGAATACAATTTTGTATATAATTTGTCGGACAAAAAAAAGGAAACAGAAAATAAAAAAGAAAGCTTTTTTTTTACGCGACAAAGTTTTAGTATAGTATCGGACAGTTACCATAGGAACTGTACTTCTTATCCAATCAAAATCAAGGAAAGATCAGATTTGGCAGCTAGGCCGGTTTCACACAAAATGCACCCATGGTCGAACAGCCTAAAGAACGCCCCCACTGGGTGACCCTTTCCACATTGTTTCCTCTTCAAAAATCTAAACATGGTGTATAATTAGATTTGACGCCTCTTTAGACTTGGTATTTCTTTTACAGTTCTATTTGAAAACAAAAGAAAACAACTTTTATAGTGCCTAAATTGGCTTTAACTTTTTTCCGTCAAATGACCCCAAACATTCAAAATGCCCAACTAAAACGGATAACTTTTGCATTATAACGCTGTCTTATTTTTATTAAGTTATTGGTATTTTTCAAATTAATTACATTAGCATCATTTTCTTGATTGAATCAATCTTTTTAAAGAAAAAAAACTCAAAATCAAATGTCTAAAAATCAGAGGTATGAAGTCTGTGTTAAAAGTTAAAAGTTGTGAATGGTATGCCAACGATGTTGCTCCAAGGCAGTTCCATTATTTCTTGAAGGGGAGTGAGTAGCTATAACTTGTTGATAAAATCATAAAAATTGCATATGGTCGTTGTAATTGTAAATTGAAATATAACAAAAATAATATAACACCAATTATACAAAAATGTATCTTCATAATTTTTAAAGATTTGTATGTAACTATGTTAGTCATTTGCATTTAATCAACCACCCAATCCCTGTCCGTTATAATTGTATCGCTATTGTGCAATACTTTTCACGCACACCATACCTGAATGAAATTAGCGACAAAGTTGATTCTTCGACGACCTTTTCACACAATTTCTGATTATCTCGATGAACTCATGGATTTTGAAACGATCATGGAGGATTTTGTCGGTGTAGAAGTTCGAGATGCAAATGGAGCTTTTTACAAGGTGTGTATATTTTTAACATCAATTTACAGATTCATGGATTTGCCATTCCGTATTGTCAAACGACTAGCTGAGTGTGTTAAAAATTGTGTGTGTTACTGAATGCTGTTTCAGTGTTTGTGTGTGTGGAGAGAGAGACTTGCCGAGAATGAAGTGAGCAGTGCAGCCGACTTTCGTCAGTGATTTTGTCCATTTTGTACGGCATCATCCATAAGCATGCATGGCTGCATGGGAGATGCAGATCTACCAAGTCTCATGCATTGTGCGTGAGACTCACGCATCCAGGGTCCGTCTCACAATCTCACGCATCGGGACCCGACAGAAAAAAAAAGAGAAAAAGTAGCATTATTCGCTAGATTATACGCACTGGCCAACCGCCTTCGCATGCCGTCGCATCTACCCTGGCAGTGGCACGTGAGACGAATCGAGAGTGCAGTCAGCGCACAGCTAGTATGTGATACGATGGGGTCGGGTCAACTCGGACCACGGGACATCTCGGACCGCGGGCCGAGTTGTCCCACCCATTACGAGATTTTTTTTTCACAAATCTGCGTCTATTTTGCCGTCATTTCGAAATTTCTTGTAAAGATTTTCTAGAGATATGGTCTGATGGTAATGTTTTTCACTTTCTATCACTTTTTTTTCGCTGAAATAAAAAAAAAGTGTAATTTTAGGCGTTTTTCGACAGCTCGCGATTCCCATAGGCGCGCGTGTATTAACTGTGTCGGTGCTCGGCTCGGCCCCGCTCAACAACTGACTTGATTTTGTGATCATTTCTCCTCAAGTTACCACTTTTATCGCAGAAGATGGACTTTCTTGTATTCCATTAACTCCATTTCCTCATCACAAGGATAAAATTTGGTGCATTTGCACGATTTTGGTAAAGTTTTTCACCTTTTCTCTCTGGTCGCAAGAAGCGAACAACCGATGAACGGTCCGCTGCTCTTCATCGCAATTCTACGTAGCTCGGCCGCCTAAACTGGCGGGGTGGGATTCAGCCCGAATCCCCAATGGAAGTGGGCGTGCACAGTCAAAGAGCTGAGCTTGACTGAGTGAGAGAGGGAACTAGAGCTTGAAGCTTGGCAGTGTCGCATAGGCTCTGCCTTTTTTTTGGTAAATATTTATATATATATTTTTATTTTTCTATTTTTATTTTCCCTGGTGTAGAGCTTTAAGATTGTAATAATTTAATATACTTCAATTTCTTTGACTGAGTGTGACTGTGGTGCCTGTGGTGTGGATGTTTGAGTCGCACAAAAAATACTTTTACGTGGGTGGGGGCTCGGGCGATTCACTCCTGCCCCCGAAATGTGAAAAAATATTTGCAGTGTAGATGTGTGGGCATGCCGGGCTGAGGGTAGCCATCAATAATAAATGTTTTATTTGGGGGCTTAATTTTTAACTTCAAATTGATTATTTTTAGGCCTTTTTTTTTACATTTTTTTTTTAGATTGAGTTTCCCTGGTGTAGAGAGCTGAGTTTTAAGTTGCAATAATTAATATGCTTCAATTTCTTTGACACAGAGTGTGACTGTGGTGTGGATGTTTGAGTCGCAAAAAAAATACTTTTACGTGGGTGCATGGGGCTCGGGCGATTTCACTCCTGCCCCCGAAATGTGAAAAAATAAATATTCGGGGTGTAGCTGTGTGGGCATGCCGGGCTGAGGGTACCCATCAATAAAAAATGTTGTATTTGGGGGCTTAATTTGAAATTAAATTAATTTTTATTTTTTACAGGATGTAAAACAAAATGATGTAATTTATTGTGCCCCTTTCCATTCCTCGTTTTTCCCTGATTTACTTTCTTTAATTTCATTTCTTGGTCTTAAGGGTGGATGTCAGGCTGCCGGGGTGGAATTCAGCTGGAATTGCCAATGGAAGTGGACGTACCTGCACAGTCGTGAGCTTGGAGACTGAAGCCTTGCCCTATACAGTTGTGAACATTTTTTTCAATCAAGTTTTAGGGCCACTCAGTGTTATTCCCATTTGAAATATAATCAGGGGCGGATCCAACATTTCCCTACAGGGCCAGGGGGGGGGGGGGGCGTTTTGTATAGGAATTTTTTGACAAAAGGTCTTCACTGCCAAATCATAGTAATTTGTTTCCCCCAGGAAAAATTTGACAAGCAAAGAAAAAAAAAGGTTCTCAGTTGCCTTTTGAGTACCTCTCAAGGGGGAGAGGCCGAATGTGCAACCCCCCCCCCTGATTTTGACAAGCAAAGAAAAAAAAAGGTTCTGTTGCCTTTTGAGTACCTCTCAAGGGGGAGAGGCCGAATGTGCAACCCCCCCCCCCCTGATTCGCCACTGGAATTAATGTCCATTTCATTTAGTTTGTAATTTTTTACAGGAGGAAAGAATGGAGTAAGAAGTTTTGTGTTTTGTATTTTTACCAATTATTGTTTATTCAAAGTAAAATGTATTTAAGTTAGTATTGTTCCAAAATGCATCACTAATCTTAATTAACTTGTTTAAATTTAAAATGTAAGCCTGAATAATAATGAATTGTGAACTTTGAATAAATAGAAATATACATGTATATGTTATATTCTGTAAATTGTAATATTTTCAAATCATATTTTATCTCCATTCTTATCAAATCATTGTCTCCCTTTCTCATTATGTTCATCACTCTTCAATTAAATTTATATTCTATTACTGGTATCAAAAAAGCCAACAATACTAAACACTGATACATCGATCAATAGAAAAAACAAAGAAAAAGAGGGAAAATACAAAGAAATAATCATCCCCATCCCTCACACCCTTGTCCCTCTCACCATCTCCATGCACCCCTCTCATCAAGAGTCATCATCCCCATCCCTCTTATCATTGCCATCCCTCACCTCCTCGTCCCTCTCATCATCAAGGCCCATCCCTCATCATCGCCATCCCTCACATCCTCGTCCGTTTCATCATCCTCATCTCTTTCATTACCTTCATCCCTCTCATCACCTTCCCCTCTCATTAAGAGTCATCAAAAATTATCATCCCTCTCATCATCACCATCTCTCACCTCCTCGTCCCTCTCATCATCAAGGCCCACCCCTCATCATCGCCATCCCTCACATCCTCGCCCCTCTCACCATCTCCAAAACTCGGCTCTCTACACCAGGGAAACTCAATATAAAAAATAAAAATGAAATTGGCATGCCCACACAGATACACCTAGAACATTTTCACATTTCGGGGGCAGGAGTGAAATCGCCCCGAGCCCCCACCAACGTAAAAGTATTTTTTGTGCGACTCAAACATCCACACCACAGTCACACTCAAAGTCAAAGAAATTGAAGCATATTGATTATTGCAACTTAAAACTCAGCTCTCTACACCAGGGACACTCAATATAAAAAAATAAAATAAAATGAAAAAAAAAAATAGGCCTAAAAATAATCAATTCGAAGTTAAAAATTAAGCCCCCAAATAAACATTTATTATTGATGGCTAGTTTTGGCTACCCTCAGCCCGGCATGCCAACACATCTACACTGCGAATATTTTTTCACATTTCGGGGGCAGGAGTGAAATCGCCCCGAGCCCCCACCAACGTAACAGTATTTTTTGTGCGACTCAAACATCCACACCACAGTCACACTCAAAGTCAAATAAATTGAAGCATATTGATTATTGCAACTTAAAACTCGGCTCTCTACACCAGGGAAACTCAATCTAAAAAAAAAATGTTAAAAAAAAGGCCTAAAAATAATCAATTTAAAGTTAAAAATCAAGCCCCCAAATAAAACAGTTATTATTGATGGCTACCCTCAGCCCGGCAGCGAATATTTTGTCCCATAGCGTTTCCATGTACGGAAAAAATATTCGCAGCCCGGCATGCCCACACATCTACACTGCAAATATTTTCTCACATTTCGGGGGCAGGAGTGAATCGCCCCGAGCCCCCACCCACGTAAAAGTATTTTTTGTGCGACTCAAACATCCACACCACAGTCACACTCAGTCAAAGAAATTGAAGTATATTAAATTATTACAATCTTAAAGCTCTACACCAGGGAAAATAAAAATAGAAAAATAAAAATATATATATAAATATTTACAAAAAAAAGGCAGAGCCTATGCGACACTGCCAAGCTTCAAGCTCTAGTTCCCTAGCTCTCTCACTCAGTCAAGCTCAGCTCTTTGACTGTGCACGCCCACTTCCATTTGGGATTCGGGCTGAATCCCACC
The DNA here is from genome assembly GCF_037042905.1 of Lytechinus pictus. Classification (NCBI taxonomy): domain Eukaryota; kingdom Metazoa; phylum Echinodermata; class Echinoidea; order Temnopleuroida; family Toxopneustidae; genus Lytechinus; species Lytechinus pictus. Next base: position 10,201,592 of record NC_087260.1, read on the forward strand.
CCGCCAGTTTAGGCGGCCGAGCTACGTAGAATTGCGATGAAGAGCAGCGGACCGTTCATCGGTTGTTCGCTTCTTGCGACCAGAGAGAAAAGGTGAAAAACTTTAACAAAATCGTGCAAATGCACCAAATTTTATCCTTGTGATGAGGAAATGGAGTTAATGGAATACAAGAAAGTCCATCTTCTGCGATAAAAGTGGTAACTTGAGGAGAAATGATCACAAAATCAAGTCAGTTGTTGAGCGGGGCCGAGCCGAGCACCGACACAGTTAATACACGCGCGCCTATGGGAATCGCGAGCTGTCGAAAAACGCCTAAAATTACACCTTTTTTAAATTTCAGCGAAAAAAAAAGCAATAGAAAGTGAAGAACATTACCATCAGACCATATCTCTAGAAAATCTTTACAAGAAATTTCGAAATGACGGAAAAATAGACGCAAATTTGTGAAAAAAAAATCTCGTAATGGGTGGGACAACTCGGCCCGCGGTCCGAGTTGTCCCGTGGTCCGAGTTGTCCCTGATTCGATACGATGTATCGTATGCGTGCATCGCATGGTTTTGTAATTGTAGGCCGACTTGTAGTATGGATCGATATCAATTATCATGATGAAGCCCATATCTCGTGCGCGCGCCTTTTCAAAACATACAATTACAAGTGTAAGTATTGGCCGCGCGCGCGCAGAGACGCCGAATCATGAAAATCTCACGCATAACATTTTTTTTAACTTGGCATCTCTGGAGATGGAGTGATGATGTACTCATTCTAGGCTACAAGACTAAGTGTGATGCTAAGCTGCAGTAAGAATAAGATATACATATTATAGAATGGATGGGAAAATCCCTGCAATCTGATTGGTTGAGAGCAATGCAAGAATTTTTACTGGGCTGCATGAACGATATCCCGATAATCAAAACGATATCCACTGTAAACAAGCTATCGTCCGAAAAGGTCATTGTGATGTCATCGCGCATGTACTGTTACGCTTGTTTACGTCAAAATTTTGAATTTTCGATCAAGGCAGAATGAATCAAATAAAGGATGCAAAATGATCTGTAAGTACAAATACGTTACCGTAATTGTCATAGGGATTAAAACTGCCTGCATACTCGTTAGTTGAGAAGTCCAGACATACGATCTAACGTTTATAGATCTACTGGCACTGCCCTGGGCTGGCTGTGCACAGCCAAATCTCCAGTGCGGGCCCAGGCAGCCATAGGCACTGGCCACCGGAGCGGCCCGGGCATACACACACAGCTATGGCTGCCTCAGTCATAGATCTAGTCAATGCAAAGCTGTATCTGGCATTTTGGGTATAATGATGCCTTTGTGCCAACATATTATCAAGTTAGGCATACATATTTATGTTTTCCAGGGTTATCAAAGGGTCTGCATTACATTTTGGAATTTTCATGCATCCGGTAAAAAATCATGCGTCCAGTAAAAAAAATCATGCGTCCAGTAAATATTTTCATGCGTCCAGTAAATTTAATTTACTGGACGCATGAAATTATCATGCATCCGGTAAATCATTAATTTTTGTGGTTTATTCAATAAAATTTTTCCATTCTATAAAACAGATGATGCATGGGTTTCTTTCGTGGGTCAGTGGAACTGTGTGCACGCGGTAACTTTGGCATTATGGTCTAAACCCACTCGGCTGCGCCTCGTGGGTTAAACCATGCCAAAGTTACCTTGTGCACACAGTTCCTACTGACCCACTCTAACCCATGCATCATTTGTATATAGACAGCTGGCAGCCGTATGTTTCGAGGAGTTTGTTAACAGTGTTAGGCGTATATATTTTTTTATTTCTCCTCGACCTCATGCACAGCACAGACGGCTTGCCATTATTACTAAAATAAAATTAGGGGTTAACAATTTTAAAAACCTGATGGGGCTCTTCGATTTTTCTTTATTTCATAAAAGTATGTAAAAAGAACTGGACCAAAATGAAGATTGACATAGTCATAGATTAATAGAGTGGACACTTAGCATAATAATTGGACCAAAGCAAAAATACAATCATTGAATCAAATAAACGTGTATATTTCCGTAGTACAAACGTTGAATATTATTAAAGGAGAATGAAACCCTTGAAACCAGCTGAATCCATATCAAAGAGAAAAATCAAAGAAACATATTGTAGAAAGCTGAGGAAGATTGAATGAATAATAAGAAAGTTATGAGAATTTTAATATTGAGATCACTAATGCCATGTAGTTCCTCCCATTGGCAATGCGACCAAGATATGTGATGTCACACACGTACAACTCCCTTATTACTTTAGTACTTATTTCACTTATATTCTCACTTTTATAGAGTCTATCACAAGGTGAGGAGTTCTCTTTATGAGAGGACAAGTACAGAGGTTTCACAACATTATATCATTGATGAATCGTTTGTCATATGATTAGAATGAGCAAAAGGAAATGTTTTGGGGTATATTTTCAGTGTCCAAAAGGGGAGAGTTGTTCATCTGTGACATCATAGATCTTGGTCGCATTGCCAATGGGAGGATCTCCATAGCATTAGTGATCTCGACATTCAAATGCTCATAACTCTTCTATTGCTAGTCCTATTTTACTCAAACTTTTGTTGATCTTATTCTTTGATTTTTCTGCTTTCACAAAAGCTAACTTGCTTCAAGAGTTTCATTCTCCTTTAAATGTCATAAAAAATAGAATTGAAAAAAATATGGTAAACGGAAATTATTTACTTACTGCCAAAAATTGGACGCAGTTTCCATATATCGGACACGTGCAATGTATTGTTGAGCGGCGCAATCAATTTCAACGATTTAAATCACGATCTAAACCCCAAAATGATTGCTTGATTGTTGAGAAATGACTTATAACAGCTGCAAAAATGCCAATTTTAATTATCACTATCAATAATTTTGATATAGAAATCAAATCAGTAAATAATTATTCACTTACCAAACGGACCTCTTTCGGCTCTAAACGTTGGACGTCTTCGCTCAGCTGCGTCAACAGCACGCATTTCCAATTCAATTGTCTGATATGTCCGATGTTTGAGAGAGTGCCTTGTTATTTGGAAGGGTGTCGAATTTCACGCCGTAGGGAACCCCCGCGACGGCCATTGCAGATTTTCTTGCGATAGATCGAGCATGTGCGATCTCTGCTGCGATATTTCCGGAGGGAGTTGAAGTCATTTTCGTCTGATGTTTGGAGGTTTTTACTCTATTCCGTTTTGGCCTTCAATGCACCAAAGCGAGAAAAAAAAACTTAAAAGGGCAAAAAACAGTGACTTACTTGGCTACTTGGCTGTCGTGCAACTCCCACTTCCCTGGTTTTTCCAAACCTTATACATACCGTACATTAAACTCTTGTTTAACTATGTGGTTTACAATTACATGTACATGTAGCTATGAATAGCCAATTATGACCCAAATCTCTAAAAGGTAGGGGAAGGCGGGGTAAGTTGAGCCATTTTTTTTTTCATGTTAGAACTGATATATGATTCATAATCTTTAGAAATAAAGTACCTTGTCTGAAATGTTTTTTCTTGGGAAACGTTTTTTTTACCTTTATTTCATTCTACCCCCCACAATTAAAGTCACTGTCACCTTTTAAAAAAAAAATTCAAATGCCTCAACTTGCCGCACCCATGGGGTAAGTTAGCCACCTTCTGGGGTAAGTTCAGCCACAAAAACTATGTACAAAAGGTATGGGACAAGAGCCAGCATGACAATTTTTTTTTCAAAGTCTGTTCACTTGCTAATTCTCTATAAATACTAGCATCCTCTAAAAGTGAAACCACTGTCTTGTGAATTTGGTCCTTTTAGCCTGCATATCATTGGCTGTTCAAGTTGTTGTTTTTTTTTACAATGTACATTACTGTACCATATGAATTACCATGGCTCAACTTGCCCCATGTTGGCTGGCTCAACCTACCCCAGTCCAATATTTTCACATTGCATTTCTTATGAATCCATCATGTAAAAGACCATGACAAGAATGAGAATCCATACCTGGACTAAGTTACAATATTTTTCTTATATTTAAATATGCATGTGGGTAAAAAGCGCTTATCTATTTCACACCTTTTTTTACTTTTTTGACTGAAATTTGTATTTTCCCCCTGAAAAATTATTTTTTGTTTCAACGTTGAAAACAATGTGGTGGGGTTGGGAGTTATGCAATGGGTCATCAATATATATGGCACCATTATAATGTCTGACTCATTCATTATCGGCCTAGGGGTGGTGGCTCAACTTACTAGCTCAACATACCCCACCTTCCCCTACAGGTTTAATTTATCAGCTCAGTGGACACTCTAAATTATTAAGAACTAAAAAACTATACATGTAAAAACAGTTTTCTTCATCACTAAAGCATGAAGAAAGAGCATTATGTAAACATTGGAAATATACAATGTAAACCAATTGATGATATTTTCATAATTTTTTGCTTTCCATTTAATTTATCAGAGTTAGACCATGGCCTATTATATATCCTCAGAATACTGACATTCAGTCTACTATCATTTTGGTCTAATTGTCATTTGGTCCAACCCACTTTAGGAGTTAATTGTCGAGATTTCCACTACTTGTAGTAAATATAATTTTGTATTTTCAAATGAAAATCATAATTGATCATCCAACCATATAGACTAAAATGATGTTAACCAAGTAGATATTAGACGAAATCGGAAATTAGAAAAAAAAATGTCAGTGGGCTAAATTTGTAGATGATTCAGTATTATGTACATGTACATGTAAGTTCAAATTTATGTTTTTTCATTCCAATACCAGAAAGATGAACAACAATGACACAGCAAATGATCATACATGTACAAAAATAGGAATTTAGAAATACATTTTTTTTTTAGCCATGAGTAAACATTTAATGTATCGAACTACAAGAGCAATACTTGTGGATTAGAAAGTACATGTAGGCCTACAGTGTATACATGTAGGCAAATTGGGTCACTGTAATGAATTGAGAATTCACAAATAAATGTTGCTTGAATACAACCTAAGATGAGAATTCAAGCTGCAAATACCGCAAGAACACTTTGAAGCAAATTTGTTTGATTGTACATTGACCATGGCACGGGTAGCAATAATAGATAGGTGTGAAGCCATTACCCAACACTCAAGGTCTAGGTGTGGGACTGCAGTCTGAGGTGTGAATAGGGTATGCATGTATGTGGGGTCATTGAAAAGGTATTTGATTTGAAACATCATGCATGCACTATGATTGCTTTTGCGGCCCTGGCGCTGATAGTCTCTGCACCACTGTGGCACTGCCATTCCCCATTGATCCGAGAAATCCTGATTTAGAATTTCAGATATTTTATTTAAGTTAATAATAATAAAATCACCATTTTAAAGTCAAGTCCACCGCAGTGAGTTGATTTAGATAGCATGATTAAAATCAAGTTACACTGTAGTGCGTTGAAAAATTTTATCAAAATATGAAGTTAAGTGTTCAGGCGTAGTGCAGTAATATCAGTCCATTTTATTTTGCGTTGACCTTGAGATTGCTCTAAAGTAAAAAAGAGTTTAAATACATGAAATCGCTGAGAAAATATCGCAGTAAAACTGACTGTCATAACTTTTGCAAAGGAATGAATCTGAGTGACATTTTTGAAAAACGGAATAGTTCCTTTGACTGTCCACATCAATTTGTTTTGATATTGAGTGAAAATACGGAAGAAATGTCACAGAACTTTCCTGCAAAAAGTGAAAATAAGAAGTCAAAAAAGTCCTCTGCTGAAATGAGGATTTGCTTATTTCAGATGATTGATGCACAAGTGTAGGGACAGTGATTTTCCGCGATCGCGGAAAACGGACGGAATTCATGGAATCGGCCTTTTGAAACGGAAAGTGGCTTTTCAAACGGAAAATCACGGAAAACATGTTTTTCCTCAAAATGCACAAAATAGCAACAGAAATCAATCCCAAATCCTCAACAAAATACGAATATCAACTAAAAAAAAACATGATCTCACTTTGCAACAACAATCATGACAATCAACACATCGTAACTACACTCGAGCCCCTCCATCACTCGATCGTATCTAAATTAGTTTACACTCACGTCCGCATATAAGGCAGAATACGGCCGTGTGTTGCTGCCCTCTGCGTTCGGTCATAACATAATGATCACGGTGGTTCAACAAATCCAAAATGGCGGATAGGCGGAAGTCTTCGACTGCTCAAAACGATGTCCGAAAAGTCCCCAAATCAGCGATAAAATCCCATGTAACCATAAAATAATGCTAATAATATGAAAGGTGAGAATGTATTCATGTCACTAATGTTTCTCTAAATAGTTTTTGAGCTCGAATCTCTTCGATTAAAATGGATTTTAAAGCGATGTTAGTACATTGGTAGATGCAAATTTTGACCAGCGCTAGCATTTTGACATCGCTACTCATTGCGTATTGGTTTTTTATGTAAACGGAATTGTCACTTTTTCATGTACACAAAGTCTATGGGGAAATGGAATTTCTATTTTCAGACGTGCTGAAACAGAATTTGAGATTTTCTGAAACGGAAAAGGCAAGTTTTAGAAACGGAAAATCACTGTCCCTACAAGTGAGGGAGCTGATGATGTCACACACTCATCCAAAAATTATGTAAGACATGGATTTGACCACTCCATTATTAAGATTGCTATTGATTCTTTTAGTAGCCGATATGCGATCAGCATAATCAGTTTTATACAATGGGGGGGGGGGGCAATACTAGATTTACTATCCGTGGATGATCTGAAAAGTAAATAAGAAGAAAATTTTACACGATTTCCATTATTTTCTCTCGATCCCTCTCTTCACTCTACCTCTCTCTCCCTCTTCCCTTCACTCTTCCTCTCTCTCCCCTTTCGCTCCCTCTCCATCCCATCCCCCCTTTCCCCCTGCCCCGTTTAACACTCAGTTACATGTATTTTACATGATAATTCTGTGATTTTGTAATTCTTTCAAACCTATCAACATACTGTATTGACCATAAACATATGTAAACATGTACATCGATTGACAAACTACTAGTACATTGAACTTGTACATTATTCAACCAATATGATGAACTTGTCAAGAAACAGACAGGATTGAATGAGGATCTATATCATCTAGTTTGTGCCAGAAGGGTGTTGAAAAAGAAGCTGATGCATTCCAACATTGATTATAAAATGTCCTTCTGGTCCTGATCAGAAGATGTATAGGTTAAACATGTCCAAATGCCGTAAGTCAATCTTGTGATGATGAACTTCAAACTATGTTGCCATCATTGTGTAGGACAGTTCTCACTGTCTTTCTAAAACTAGTTTTACTGGAAACTAGTAACTAGTTATTACGTGTAGTGAGAACGGTTGAAGAGATCTTGGAAGCTATCTTTCAAACTGGTTCATAAAACCATCTCGCGATTTAGTTTTGACGATCGCTTTGCCTCGTTAAACTGGTTTTAGCGTGAGGACACAACCGTTCTTAGGGAAGCGATCTTCGCACATTTTGAGTGCGCTACTCTACACAATTTCAAATTTCGCATAAAACGTGTCCCCCAACTGAGAGCGTTCCCATAGCAACAAGATCGTTTTACGTGAAGTGATTTTGAAAACCACTTTCGGGTGATCAAATGGGAACATTAGCAAAGCGATCTTTTAAACTGGTTTCCTGAACCGGTTTCCAGTAAACTAGTTTTAGAAAGCATAACGAGAATGGGGTCTATGTGTACATCTTGTGCTGTTTATCTGAAGGAAGATCTCAATAAAAACTGGCCAAGATTTGCCTCCTGCCAGTGTGTTTGTTTGTTGTCGTAAGCTGACACCAATGCGCCCTCAATCCCTATTGAAATGATTCATTAAAAGTTCAGGCGTCTCTCCTTAAAAGTTTAATAGCAGAGCGGATTTTGATAGCCATGTCGTGTGTACATGTAGGCCTATGTAATGTAGCTTTCATGAATATGAACCTAAGTAATGATGATATAGAGTATTTCTAAATCCACTTTAATTATGTGCTCAAGGCGCTGAGAAAAGGAGATGAGAAAAATTGCATGGAGCAAGAAAAGACAAAGGATAAAAGAAACACAATCATGAAAATGAGAGGAAACTGCTTGAAGGCAATTTTAAAACAAATGTGCTTTTAGAGCAATTTTGGAACAATCGATATAATAAAATTGATATATCACAGATGGAATTTGGCAACTGATTCCACAAGGAAGGTCAAGCATGTGCAAACAACCGATCCCCCATGATTTCTTGGATTTAGGAAGGGGGGGGGGGAGGTGGCAACCGTGGCATGTTCCCCTTGGCCCTTGATTTTCAAATTTTGTACAGGAGCCAATGGGAGAGAGAGGGTTATCTCTTTCCCCTTAGTTATACGGACCAAAAATCACATGATTAGGCCGCCTATGAACTTGTACACAGGGTTGTAACTTAGGTTTGGAGATGATGTCTATAAACACTGTTTCTGAATTTTCAAACCGAGCTGAAAATTTTGGAATTCATTTGCATTGGTGAAACTTATCCTGCCGGATCTGAATTTAGTTTTTTGATTCCCAATCCACCCAGCCGAGCTCACCAAGTTTTTTTTGTCCTTGTTTGGCAAAAATGAAGTTGGTCTCTTGGATCAGTGGTAATATTAGAGTAAAAGATCGATGCTAAGTGTTGACTGCATCAAAGAAACAGGGACAATGTACCTTTTACTGAAATGAAAGTACTCATACTAGATAAGCCCTACCCTATGTCAAGGCACCACACTAACTTTTTTCTTGATGGCCAGATCGGTCCACCAAACTCCTCAATTTAATTTTTTTTGGTGGCCCACAAAGCAAATTTGGTGGCCCTTAAACAATAAAAAACATTACGATTTATCAAAACTTTGGTAGCCCAACCAGGCCACTATTAAAGTGTTAGCTTTGAAAGAATTTTGGTGGCCCTACTCTCATTTTTGGTTGCCCCGGGCCACTGCTTATGTCAAGCCCTGCCTATGTGCATGTTGTAGGATGGGAGGTCTTTAATACTCTGATGGACATTCAAGCAGATAAAAACATCTTTTGCTCTGCATGAATTCAAAATTCATTCATCAAATACCATAGATAATTATGGGTGTTTGGTGCTTTGTAATATTGTCTGACATTATTTTCAAATAATTCATGGATAATATTGCAAGCAAAATTCTTGAAATTCCTGTCGAGTCTGAACAAACAACTCATCCGGACATAGATGTACAAATGTACAGTGCAGCAACTGGGAATAATGTATGGCAAGTTCCCCCAAGTCTGCGCAGTCCCCCTTGTCTGCGCACACGCGTATCTGCGCGATTCTAATAAAAGAAGATACGCAACGAGCACGAACTTCAAACATGCAATACATAGACAGGTATTCATAAAAAATACCGACTCAAAATGGTGGAAAAATAATGAATTTAGGGCATTTCATGTGACGGCCTCAAAATGCAGCCTTTCTCATCAAAATCCCTGAATCGTGTGCAAAGTGAATGCGTGCGCAGACATGGGGTATCATTTTTTTTTTCAATCTGAAAATGACTGCCCGAGGTTTTTTAAAGAAAATCCTATATTTTCTTTCATTTTTTAATGAGAAATTTGGTACACTTACTCTTAATAATGTAAGCAACATTATTAATTGAAAGATTTTGTGTAATAAGAAGAAATTCATGTTAAATCCTAACTCAAATTGTTAGGTGCGCAGACTTGGGGCCCACCATCATACATACATGTTTTACCCTCCTGATGAAGAAATGTAATTCCTCTTGAATAGTCTCCAAATATAGAGCTTTCATTTCAAACAAAGCCAGCATCATTCCAGATGCATTTGATACGGTATGCTCCCCTTTAAAATGGGCATGTTGTTAATACTAGCGTGCATACGAGGACATGCATCTGCATGCTGTAAGATGTTGAATTTAGCAGATGATGTCAGCCTGTATGATGTGATGCATCAAGCTTGAAACATACATGGGCTCTGGATACTATTTTGACATCATCATTCATGACCATGTACATGTACTGTACATGTACCATACTACAATACATGTAGTATTGGACGTGTCTGCTGTTGCCAGTTGGCAATTATACCTTCTGATTCACTTTATTACCCATCTATGTATAGCAGTGCATACATTCTTGAATTATAATGTGCAATGGAATTGATCAATCAGATTATCTCAGTGGCTGCATTCATAGAACTTTTTTTAATGTAATTTGGACAATACATGTAGGCTACACTGCAACAATGGAACAAAAGAAATTGCCATTTTTTTCAACATGTTAATAGTGATGGCATATTTTCAAAACATTACTGTACATGTAGATATAAATAAATTAGGGTACATATACATATAATTAAGCTCAACTGTAGATAATGGCAAAATACATAGTACGCTGTACATACTGTACACATATGTTGCAATTGAAATGGAAACTCTTCATATCTGTACTGTAGGTCTACAGTACAAAGTTAGTACTACATGTAGGAGGCAAATAACATTTTGGATCAAAGAACAAAGATACATTTAGATAAAAGAATATGATGACAGTCACTGAAAAAAAATTACCCGGAGGACGAGAGGAGCATTATTTCATTTATATCGTTATAAGCTACTGTCATCCTTGCATCTGATTGGCTATTTATGAGCAATTAAGTCAATGAGCATCTGTGTTGTCATTGACCTCACTGTGAACCTGGTCAGCGACCCACTAGGGGTTTTTATGGAGGCCTCACTTTTCTGTAATGTATCCCTGCACGTGTGTGTAGTTCAAGTGTGATTGGGGGACCAAGATGTGTAGAGCTGTATTAAACAAGCCTTTAAATTGATGAAGGCCATCAAAGGTTAATATGGCCAAGGATGCCCAAGGTTCTGATTGGCTTCAATGTTGCGTAGGAAATATGTGAGGGCGACGGGCGATTTAGCCCTCATGTCAGCCCAAATAACCCCTAACATTTCCCCCAAATAGCCCCTATAAACATCCCCCCAAAAAGCATGCTTCAGGGCGACCATTCTTTTTAAAGTTGCCCCAAGATCTGTCACAAGCAATATTCAAGATTATGGCAGAATAATATTTGCATAATGTCTACTGCATAATTGCTTGTTGCCCCTTAAATGTACATGTAGCCCTTGATAGCCCTCAAAATTCTGTAATCGCCCCCTTGTTGAGAAAAAGATAGCCCCTAAGAAATGAAAATGATTTCCTACCCTGCTTCAATTTCTCTCTCAAAAGGCCTGCCTCTCATTGACCTTGGAGAGCTGCCGCGCCCTTTTATTTTTTTTTTCCACCCGTGCTGTTGTGCTCTATAGAACAATAATACTTGAAATTAAAAAAGAATATTTGAAATTTGAGGCCTGCTGTGATGTGTGCTGAAAATTTTGAAGGATAAAATTTGTCTTCATGGACAGTTTCAAGATTAAGAAAAAGACATATGCAAAAAAAAACCCTTCTATGAAAAATACTTAAAAATAAGGGGCTATTAAATGAAGAAAATTTTGCCATTACCAAATCGTCTCTTACATGTAGGTGTCACTTGAGATAAAGACCTCGTCTCTCAAAATTTGAAGAAAAAAAGGATAGCTCAGAAAAAGCTTGATTTTGGCATACATGTATTACATACATTTGACGTACATTACAGCCTTGTTTTGTATAGAAAGCTAGGTCTTTAGACATAAATTAGACTTTCTTTTAATATTTCAGCTGCCCTCAAAACTAGAATATTTTAGATAGGAGGATTTAACACCCCTGTGACGTATTTTGATATCTGCAGTAGATGTCAACTTAGTGTAGTACAGTGTATATTTACAAGAGAGATGCGTCCTTCATTTGGGTCAGATTAAAAAGATTACAGAGGCCTGACAAGATCTCAAGTCTCCCTGGCATTATGTATTCTGAGGACAGAGAATAATTCTTTATTGGTTTAAAGTAATAAAGATAGTCCACCATCATCAAGAAACCTGCTACTTACATCCGATTGTTTATTGGCTTGGTCCAAACATGGACATAGATCATGAGGTTCCTGTAATTGTCCATGTGTCCGAACTAGCCCGCTTTCCATTAATCTGCAGGGGCCCGTTTCATATTAGGACTTGCAAATGTTGTAACTTTGCCATTATGGCAACTACCATGGAAACCTTGATTCTGATTGGCTGTTGATCCATGTTACCATGGTAGTTGCCATTATAACAAAGTTACAACAGTTGCAAGTCCTTTGTGAAACGGGCCCCAGGTCCATCAATAGTGCACAACCTTTGAATGTCCTTTGTGAATTGCTCTGTAATGTAACATGTCCCTTTAACTGCGTGTATTCCTATCCTATTGTATGATGGGCCAGGTGACTTGCTATTAGACTGCATGGGGTGAGCGGTGGATACTTGACATAGCTATGGTCTTACTCTCATCACACATATCATCTCAATATAGAATCGCTAAATGTATATACTCTCTTCTCTCTCTCTCTCTTTCATCTTTTCCCCATCTTATTCCCTCTCTCTCTCGTACTCTTCTGTTCTTCTCCAGCTCTAGTATCATTTCAATGTTGAATCTCCTGTCTATACCCTCTTCGTTTTCTCTCATCCTTTCACTGTCTTTCCTCTTATCTTTCTCTCTCTCTTATATCTCTACTCACCCGACTCAGTATCATTTCAATATTGAATATGTCTCAAATTGTGTACATGTACATGTATGCATGTACACTTCTTCTTCTTTCTCTCATCTTTTCACCGTCTTGCTCTCTTTTCCTCGTTCTTGCACTCCGTAGCATATCATGATACAAATTTTCAGTGATTTTCACAGAAAATGGTAACAAGCTACTGAAAATTAAATCTTTGCATCACATAGGCTTAGAATAAAATGTGAATAGAAAATAAAATTGTTATAGATTTGCTTCATTAAAAGCTCCCCTAGGTGCCAACTTGATCTTACTTTCTGACCATCTCCCAATACATGCATGAAACCCCTTCTTTTCTCAAAAGCTGTATTATTTCATCTCTGTTTCTTTAGTTAACAAAAAAATATTGTTGTAGGTCTATGCTTGTAATATCATCTTCTTCACATATTTTATGTCTGAACAATGCAGGGTCAGTATTCCCTTAATACAGCTTTTAACCCCATATTTTTTTCTTGTGTGTGCGTGTGCTTGTCTATAGGTCTACCTCTCAATCATACCAAATTTGGGGGACAGAATCTGAAATTTTATTCTTAAATTTTCTCTTTGTTACATGTAGGATAGAATTTTCATATTTTTCATAGTGTCAATGATTGTGCACACAGCTCCTATGAGAGGTGCAGTATACTTCCTTCATGCATTTTCAAGCAGTCATGCCTACATGTACATGTACATGTATTTTCCAATCAGAAAGGTTGGGAGGTGTTTGTCTGTGTCTCTCCATCTCATTCTTTCTCTTCCTTAGTCTCTTTCTTCTGTCTAGCTGTCTCCTCTGCATGCATCTCTTCCACTCGATCTCTCCACATTGTACATGTGCATAAAGTTTCATCAGCCTCTCATCCTGAATACACTATTGCCATGCAGTGACACTGCATGTGTTGTGTACTACACATGCTCATGTTTATCAACAAGCCTGTCGACTTGGCTTGGCTATGACTGCATGCTGAAAAGATGACAGTACAAATGCAATACAGCATACATGTAGCTCTATTTAGATGCAGATGTCATACTACTGTATGCACTTCTACACCACATGCTCTTGCACAGTCAGCGTGGCCAGTGAAAAAATCCAATTATGCCAGAGGAGCAGCGAAATTATGCTAAATCGCGAAAAATTATGCCAAACCGTTTTTTTTTTGACAAGCAAAAAAAAAAAAAGGTTATCAACCTAAATTTTAGGAGTGGATGCATGCATGTGAACGATTTCCCCCACTTCTGTCGGTGCTGGCGCCGTTCATTAGTAGAATGTGAAAAATGAAAAACAACACTTGGGGGGAAAAAATCGATCAAAATTATGCTAAATATGCTATTATTATGCCAGATTCTTTGCTTAAAAAAGTCTAATTATGCAAAAATTATACCAGCATAATGAATTATGCTGAAAGGGTCGAAATTATGCCAGAAAGCATAATTATGCCAGTTCTGGCAACGTTGTGCACAGTATCAACATCAATATGCTTTATGTATTATGTATTATGTATACATAGTGTTTTTCAACAATATGCAACAAACTTGCATGCATTTTTACATGAAAGATATGTCAGAAGAAAGTACAAGATTCATGTACAATGTAGGTATTTATTAACTGTAGATATTCACAGAAGATGTACATGTATAGAACAGGGGCTGCGGAACGGTTTTGAAAGTGGGGGGCTGACCATGCAAAAAATCATCAGATACATGTTGGTAGTTCATTGCAGAAGATATCATACATGTATGTGTAGTATATGTACACATTACAGAAGATTATTGCTGCACAAAACATAGTGTATTGATGATGTACATTACCAGACATACATGTAGTTCATTACTCAAATACATGTGTATATAATCTAGCACATTACAGTGAGTTTTATTGCAGAAGATGCAAAAGAAGAGCAACAAAATATTTTCTTTAGAAATCTGGCTTTTAACCTTTAAAAGAATGAAGACAAACAATCGTTTCTTTTTTTGACAAAAAGAATTTACTAGAGGGGTCGAACCTGGGGTACGTGATGTCTGCAACTATGTCTATTCTTCATATTCTCTAGATGCGTAATTTATAAATTTTGAGAGGATTAATAGCATAATGGTCTGAGGCTCAGTCATCATGCATACAGTTCATTGAGTATTTTATGCTTCTTTTAAATTGGTTTCCCCATCGTTGTCTTGAAGCTGATAGAGTCTCTGATAAGAAAGAGTAAATGCCGAGGACATGGCGCTCACTCAGGGTACGTTATGTTCAAGCACATCGCAGCCAAAAAGAGACAAACATGGATCCTCTTCACTGTACATATTTGGATAGTGTATTGCAATCATCTTGCAGATATGTTAAAAAAACTGTAGAAAGGGAAACAATTATTGGGGCTCTGGGCTAATTTGCTTAGGAAATGCCCCCCCCCCCTTCCAAGGCTTTTTGGGTGCAAATTCACCCTGAGCCCCCAAGTAATTTTTTCCAGGTAAATTGCCAATTCATCCACTGCAAACTCGTCCACTCAAGCCATTCCGTCCATCAACATTTCGTCTAACAATCAATTGGTCCAATATCCATTTGGTCCAATCATCACTTCGTCTAATCACCAGTTCGTCTTGGTTTTGCCCAATTAACATTTTTCCAATTAAACCAAATGGATTGTGGACTATTAATGGCTATTGGGCCAACTGGTTATTAGATGAAATAGTGAGGTGACGAAATGGCAATTAGACCATGTGGATAGTGGACAAATTGGTGATAGACCAAATGATAGTAGACGAGTTGGTAATTAGACAAATTGGCATTAGACAAATTAAATAAACCGTCCTCTTAATAGTTAAAGGTCAAGTTCACCCCAGAAAAATGTTGATTTGAATAAATGGAGAAAAATCAAACTAGCATAATGCTGAAATTTCATCAAAATCGGATGTAAAGTAAGAGAGTTATGACATTTTAAAGTTTCACTTATTTTTCACAAAACAGTGATTTGCACAACTCAGTGACATGCAAATGAGACAGTCGATTACGTCCCTCACTCACTATTTCTGTTGTTTTTTATTGTTTGAATTACACAATATATCTCTTTTTACAGATTTGACAATAAGGACTAACTTTACTGAACCATATATTAGACAATGCAAATTCTACATTTTCAGAGAGGAATTATTTGTTGTTTCACTTGACAATGAGGAGAAAATGGGAATATTTCACATTTCATACAATAAAATACAAAAGAATTAGTGAGTGGATGATGTCATCAGTCTCCTCATTTGCATACCGACCAGGATGTGCATACATGTAAACCGTTTTGTGAAATTATGCGAAACTTTAAATTGTCATAACTTTCTTATTTTACATCCGATTTTGATGAAATTTTCAGTGTACTTTGCTTGTTGGATTTTTATCTTTTTATTTTCAAAATCAACTTTTTGTTGAGGTGGACTTGCCCTTTATTTGATATCATCAGAGAAGTGAAGGATTGTGTTTACCCGACAGACTCAACATGAGCTGTCCATCAATAGTACTTGACTCTCAAGAAAAGAATTCCATTCCTCCAGCATTTTGACATTTCTCCCACTTGGGAATAGCATTGGGAGCTTGAAGAGGACGGAAGGAGAGAGAATTAGGGATAGATCAAGGGGGATACATGTAGGTGGATAGTACAAGTATTAGCTCCAGTTGTAATTATCTCAAAATCGAATTTTGTGATCATTTACAAATGTTAATACAATAACAGTTATAAGCTACGAATTAAAATCCTTTCCTCTAATACATGTAGCTGATATTGAATTTGTTATAGAAATTGTGCATTTGGTATTGAACAAGTCTTTATCAAACGGGACTTTGTTCTGTAGATCTGTGCTTTTGACTCTGTTCTTGGTTTGGAGTGTCACCGTGGGCAAAATATTTCTATCAACTCTCCTGTATAGCACTTTCACATGCAGGGTCCATCACTCTTTCTCTCCAATTGGAACAGGGTCGACGATGAGATTTCCTATGATCATGAGGTCATTTTGTCCTTTCATCGTCGGTCCGATTCCATTCCGCAATTCCCATTGAGAGATGATGGACGATCACAAAGAATTCACCCCCTCGGCTCGGTGGATCCATCTTTGTCAGATGGGATTGTAGGGGGATGCCTCAAGACTCATGCAATGCATCCAGAAATAGGAACCGCCAGACTGCATTGGAATGTCTGAAGATGAAATTATGTCATTGTCTCTGTTATGTAGAGTAAAAAACATGTACAGTACATACATTGTATTTGCCCTTCATATGTAGTACTACATGTATCTGTTTTACTTCAGTGCATTTGATTTTTTTTTTATGAAAGAGTGCATGTACAGGGGAGCATTTCATCAACATTTTTGTCTGACAAAAATTGTCAGGTCTGACAACTTTTCCTTGATTATGATTGGTGGAGATGCACTGTTACCATAGTAACTGTCAGATAAAACAGTACTTGTCGGATAAAACGTCTGACAACTACAAGTCCTTTCATGAAACGCTCCCCAGTACTGTATTACACACTGTACTTCAGTGACATAGATAAAGCAATTTTTGCAATAGGAAATTAGATACAAGCCAAGGGCATGCAGACTGGGATGGCGCAACATTGAGACCATAACACTTGAGCTTCCTGAGTAATTTTGCAAGAAATCCTAGTTTATACTGCCTCTCCTTCATTTGCATTCCCGTACATCAATCATGTTGCAGTGTAATGTACATAGGAAGTGGGGATTCCCCCAGTCAGGAATTCCCACACTCTGCAATGTACATACATAATGTACATAATGGGTGTGAACTTCGCACAATGCAAGGTAGCTCAGACAATAATTGCTTTTCTTTTGTTCAATTTGCCAACACTAGACAGGTGTAATTTATTCATGATATAATTTTTATGGCATGATGATTTAGCCAGTAATGAGGCTGGAGCATTCTTTTTGATGTCTTTGTTTTAAGCAAGCCTATAATGTACATGTATCCCTATTAAATCTACATGTAATCTTGCAATTTAAAAATTACATGTAGATCTACATGTACATGTAACTTAAGTAGTGCTATTGTTTTAGGGCTATGTTATACTCTCTTTCTATTTCATTTTCACCCCTTTTTGGTAAGTTGGGTATATTCAGAGTCTCGTCTAAGTTACAATTACGGTAGATTGAAAAGGGAGGGATAAGATTTCACTTGAAATCTTAATATTCGCACTACTTTGAGTTAATAAAATTTTGCGTTGTACAGTATTATCTTTCATGTACCGTACAGTTCTGTATATCTTTTTTTTTTAGTTGTATATTTGTTCCATTATCCTTCATTACACCTTGACTATCCATCAATTTCACCCTTATTTTTTATATATAAAATATATATTTTGATATAAAATATTTTTCCTCAAATGTGTAAGAAAATTCATCAAATGTTTTTCTTGTATAATCCACAGGCAGTGCTAAAAAATATACTTGAAGACGAAGTGAGCATAGCATTTGAAAACAAGTAAGTTGAGCTCTATTTTTAAATGCATTTTCTTTAAATCTCTCTACCAAGTGTGACATAAATTTACATAATTTTCATCATAAAAATTGTCATTTTCATCATCATCATCACCACCACCATCATTGTTGTCTATACCATCATCACCATCATTACCATTATGATTATCAACATCATCATTACCATCATCTTCATCATCACCATCATCATCATCACCATCGTCATCATCCTGAACGTCATAATGAACGTCATCTTCATCAGATCAGCGTCATCATGAACGCCATCAGATCATCTGTGTTATCACCATCATACATGTACATGTAATCATTATCATCTTCATCATCATCATCTCCATCATCATTGAGCTATTTTCATAATAATTGTCATCATTATCTAGAAAGATTTTGTGAGTTCTTTCTCTTCATGTAGTTTGTTCTAAATGTACATGTATTTTAAACTTAGACTAAAATCAGCAATGAATCATTCTTGAGGTCCTACATGTACACAATCATATACCAATTTAGATGGAGGTTTGAGTTTTCAATAGCCATTAGATTGGATTCTATAATGAATAAATGTTTTCCATACAATCATTCCATAATATTTGTTTGTTTTGTCATTGTTTTTAGTTGGACAGCAGAGAGAAGAGTTCCTATCAATGTTGTTCGTCTTCCACCAGAAGCATCAAGAGAAGTGCTAGAACTTAAGGCTGATGATGAGGTCGAGGTAGGAATCACCTGACATTAATCCTTTGTTTTTAGGATACGGAAAGACCATGTGAAAAATCTGCATTATAAGCAGACACCCCCCCCCCCCTTTGATAGTTTTGGGCAAGGCCACATATCCTGAGTGGAGCGTCGTGGCCAAGTGGATTAGTCTCCGGACTTTGAAACAGGGTTGTGGGTTCAAATCCCAGCCGTGGCGTAATTTCCTTCAGCAAGGAATTCATCCACAGTGTGCTGCACTCGACCCAGGTGAGGTAAATGGGTACCGGCAGGAAGTAATTCCTCGAAAAGCTGTGTGCACCGAATAGGTAGCCTAGCTTAGCCAGGTAATAATAGCAGGGCCCGCTGGGAGAAAAGTTTTCGGAACTGAAGTGGCTACCCTGGGTAAATATACCTTTATTATTATTATTATTATCTAGAAAGCACATTAATATATAATGTTCAGCATATCCAATGGAGGGAATAATTTTACTTTTCAACTTTGATTAGCATTTTTGGTTGGAAGAGGAATGCTTTCAACGATGTTCTTTACAGTCCTATGTGAAACATTTTTGCACTAATGAATATTTGTGTAGCATTTATAACAAAATATGGAGCGTATTGCAAATAATGCCATACTAAGAAAAT
This sequence comes from Lytechinus pictus, assembly GCF_037042905.1. NCBI lineage: Eukaryota > Metazoa > Echinodermata > Echinoidea > Temnopleuroida > Toxopneustidae > Lytechinus > Lytechinus pictus. Next base: position 10,221,028 of record NC_087260.1, read on the forward strand.
TGTTTCTCGCATTGAGCAGGGAATCGAGGCCAACCAATAAGGCACCCAAGGCCATGGCCTGGTGGCTTTGGATTTATAAGACCTGAGTTTCTACAAAAGAGTTGCCTTGGATTAATAAGACCTGAGTTTCTACAAAAGAGTACATTCTTGTGATATCATAATCACTATTGAATTCACAATTTTTGTTTAAGAGCCTCCAAGGACAACAGTATTCAAATTACCGAGTGAGCCACCCTAATAAAGAAGAAATAAATGAATGAATAAATAAATAAAAACTTCTTTTTTTATTCAGGTGTATTCAAGGTCATTTGAAGGTGAACCTTGCGGATGGTGGAGAGCCAAAATACAAATGGTGAAAGGGGAGGTAAGAAAGATATATAGTTACTTTCATATTTCATGGCATATTTCTTTCTTCTTAGGAGTTTCTGCATTTTATTCATAAGTGAGTAATAACTTAGCATCTTCATATGGAAAGATATGTATGTAAATGAATATATTTTAAATGTGACAATCAAAAAGATAAGTAATAATAACAAAGACTGATCGAATGCTTATTGGATTTATCTCTATCTATTCAAATCCACTTTTTGTTGGGGTGGACTTGTCCATTAAACGATTTAACACATTGTAATTGTAATCTAAATTTTCATGCAGCAATATTCTCCATTTACAAATGTTTTGATTTTTGGGGGATAAATGAAGCATATGAAATAATGGAATCTTTATTTTGTTTCCTCTTGCAGTTTTTTGTCATAGAATATACAGGCTATGATGCCACCTACAATGAAATAGTACAAGGCGATAGGCTGAGGCGGATAAATCCAAAGTGAGTTTCACAGTGATGTTTTGGGGGATTTGAAGTATGGTGTGAGAAATCAGATGTTGGTGTCAGAATTTTTTGCACCCACTACACAGACGCGTGCTATGACGCACTAATTTCTTTCAAAAATGCAAGTATAAAGTCACTATGAAGAGCAGAGAAGTTTTTGTTGAAAGTTGGTGGATCGGGAAAGCAGATCGTCCAAAGATTTGGAGCAGACGAAAAGTTGGAGATACATGAATATCGTTTGTCAAGAGTCCAGGAGGACACTGCTATTTTGATTCACCAATTTTCGACAAAGGGTGTTATGTCAATGTAGGGCTTATGACAAAAGATTCTATGCATACAAAGCGTTTGTGAAGTGATTATGGCAATGCCAACATCGGCCATGACACCATGCTTGAAATTAATAGTTATTTGGCATAATCAGCAATTATATAAAGAACAGAGTCAAGCAATTGGAGCATGTTGACCCAGTGGATTAGTTTCCAGACTCTGAAACAGAGGGTCCTGGGTTCAAATCTCAGCCATGGCGTAGTTTCCTTCGGCAAGACATTGTTCTACATTGTGTAGCACTCAACCCAGGTGAGGTAAATGTGTACCTGGCCGGAATCGATTCCTTGTAATGCTTGTGCTCTGTAAGATCACCAGGCCAAACCCATGGTACATGTGATAATCAGGCCAGGGCCACGTCTTACAAAGATTTACGATTGATCCAATCAATCATAACTATGGAAATCCATCTGTGTCATAATTTTTCTACAGGAAATTTGCAAAATGTCCTTTGTAAACAAAGGAGAACACACCAAATTGTCTAGAAATCAATGAATTCATGGATATACATTCATATCTAAACATTTTTTAAAACAAAAATGCATTTTATATGTTGACTTTGCTGGCTTTCCATGGTCGCGATTGATCGGATCAATCGCAACTCCTTGTAAGACTGGCCCCAGGTAATAATATCCAAGTCCTTTGGAAATGCATGGAGACCATACATGTATGTTATGCGCTTTACAAGAAATGTTTATTATTATAATTATTATTAATAGGATAAGGAGAGTCACATGGATGCCTGGAAAAGAAACAGTTAAAGCTAATGAACGTAGTTGCAGTAAAACACTGATTTCGTGAGAAAGTCTGTAAAACCAATGTAAAGTATTGATATATCATCGTGGATCTAGATCTGGTACAGTTACATAAACTGAATTTTGTGAAATCATAATATCTAGCTAAAAAACGATCACACTGAAGATCGCCAACACAGATAGGCACACGTGGGACAGTGTATTATTATTGCTGGAATAAAGACCCGACGGAAGTGACCAAATCCGCGCTTAATTTGCTTATTTCTCAGCAATTACACAATTTCTTTCAGAATCCTTTGGCACATATTTTTTATTCATACAAACAGACACTTTGGTGATCATTATATTAAATTCTGTAAAAAGTCATTTTGAGATCGTTCCCACAACTGGAATTTATCTTTAAACAAAATAACTATAACCTGAATATCTTTCTTTTCAATCCACATGACATGTGTAAACATTTGCCTTTGTTAAAAAAACTTTTCATTATGTTCTTGATTTATCAGTGCCATCTTATACCATCACAACACAAAACTGGTACGATTTATAACCCTGTGGATTGTGGATCCAGCACACAACATAATAAATACTTTTGACATTTTGACATAACATTTTGACTTTGTTCTCTCTTTTCTATGTATTTTAGTGGGTGTTTGAGCAAAGAAAGTATTCATAGAGCAGTTGTCAATGTACCAACGGAACTCAGGCAATTGTAAGTAATGATTTCCTCTAAGGTTTTTTTTATAATGATAATACATAAGATTTATATAGCATACATTTTCGTCTTAATTACAAGTATATGGATGTTCATTGCACTTCAAATATAAGTAATTATGACTGCATGAGCTCCTGGAGAGAAAATTTTTATGAATCTGAGAATGAAGTTAAACAATGCCTTTTGCGGTGTTAGACCAAGTCAATATTTACAAAAAAAATAGATATATCTTAACTGGAAAGTAGAAAAATTGTAAATAAATGGGGTAGATAGCATTTAGACTAAGTTAGTAGTAGACGAATGAGACCAAACTGCATGAAGAAAAATTGGATGGAGTCCAAGTGGCAATGTACCCTTTAATCTCCTTCCCTCTCTACTCTAATACTTAGATCACTTTTTTGTTGTTTGCAGTTGTAAAGATGCGTCAAATCACAGGGATTACGTGAAAGCCACCGGAGCTCTCCTGGTTACGTATAGCGAGAACGATAACGCATTGGTTGTCTTTGTAAGTATCCATTAATATCATCATCAATACAGTTTTAAATCCAGTTTTGTCCACGTGAACGGGGGTAGCCAGATTCATCTCATACTCGCAGCAATCGCCCTTACCCACTCCCCCCTTCCTCCACTTTGCCTTATTCAGTGCAGCCTCCATCCTCAACCCATCCTCCCTACTTCTCATCCAATTGCCTCTTCCATGTCTTCTTCGGATGTCCCTTCCTCCTCGAACCACCCACCTCGAATTCAAAGGCCGTTCTTAACGCATGCTCATCATCCCTTCTCATTATTGGAAAGCACCAATTATCAAAACTAAAACTGATGATAGTTTTCATAGCGAAAGTATCAGCTAATTGATACTCCAAAAAGTCCATCATACCATATGATTCGTATTGTTCGAAATTTACGTCTGCTCCGTTTCATATACTTGGGGCAGAAGTTTCATTCGTAAAAGAACTATAAAGTATGAAGGACCTATGCGTTCTAGCTTGAGACTTCTTAGTGGTACTCACAATTTAACAACGATACAATTTTTTTTTAGGCTGTGTTGTCTTAAAGCCAAAGGTGAATGAACATCGTGAAATAACTATCTGACATTGGCAAATATTTGAAAATGAACTAATGTTTATCCAAGATGAGGATGCCTATCATAAATTATGCAGATAAAACAAAATTAAAGACTGATATCAACACAAGTACAGTTTTTCTTTGCCATGAATTGTGTTTGAAACACTTTTCATTTGAAATATGTGGTGATCGGAAGCAGTGGTTTTCATGAGTGTTGGTCAGAAATCTGCCGGTTGGACCCGACCACTACTGAACACTATCCATTTCTAAACTTATATTTTGCTCCAACAAATCTAAACTGAGTTTATCAAAAGCGCCACCTCGACCAGTGCTATTTATCTCTGATTATTTTATTATTTTACTTCCCTTCATTTTACCAGGCTACGTCGGCACAGGGTTTGAAGAAGGCACAGATGCTGAGTGACATGCACATACGGAACCTTCGAGAGAAGATTCTGATGTTATCAAGGGCGGAAGAAGCAGCACAGCAACTGGAGGTATGGGGTGTTTCATGAAAGTTGTCAGCACTGACTGAATTGTCAGTGCTTACAATTTCAGTGAAATCCTTGGTTTTGATTGGCTGAGAGACACTGGTCTCTGACTGTTACTATAATGGTAACTGTCTGAGAATGTCGATTTGTCAGTGCTGACACCTTTCATGAAACAGTCCCTAGTTTGTCCATAATACTGAAGAGAGTTTTTGCATGGTTGTGTGTAGTGTGTTCCACAAAACTGATTAGTTCTATTAAAGGTTCTCATTGAATTTCTTCAGTGTAGGCAAATGATTTATTTAATAAGTTTATATTGTTTATTTTATAACCTATAAGACACAAAGTTTATGCATTGATGAGCACGATTATGAACTTCAATGTGAAAATCAAGTTGTGCTGACTACTGGTCAATATATATGTAGGACTGTGCTTTTGTACTTTTGTAAAGTACAGAGTTTATTGGAATTAGATGATTCATCCGTCAACCGATAGAGCATCAAGGAGGATATTATCAGTTGTATTTCTTGATCTTGTTTATAGGTTTCCAAGCATCAAACGGATGCGCACATGGAAGAGTTCTCGGTGAAAGAAGAACTGATGGGTCTGGCTATTGGTAGCCATGGTGCTAACATCATGAATGCCAGGAAGATCGAAGGCATCAAGAGGGTCGATCTGGAAGAAAATACATGCACGTTTAGAGTGTATGGAGACGTAAGTGATGAGGGTTATGCTGCTGGTGCTGCTGATGATGAAGAAGGGGATGATGATGGTGGTGGTGGTGGTGATGGTGGTGATGGTGGTGGTGGTGATGTTGATGATGGTGATGGTGGTAGTGATGATGGTGGTGGTGGTGGTGATTGATGTTGATGATGATGTTGAAGATGATGATGATGGTGATTATGGTGGTAACGATGATCGGTTGATGATGAATTCGATGGTAGTGGTAGTGCCGCTTTTTGCTGCTGCCGATGATGATGGTGTGATGATGGTGGTGATGGCGACAACAAAGACAGAGACATAGAAGGAGGAAGAGGTTGATGATAATGGTGAGGTGCCAGTATTCTTGTTACATGTATAATTATTAAGGTTTTCATATTCAACCATTTCTTATTCTCTATTACAGACCCAAGAAGCAGTAATGAAAGCAAGAAGTATGTTAGAATTCTCTGATGATCATGTCACAGTGCCAAGGCAATTAATAGGTGAGAAATGAGTAACCTTTCATGTATCTTTTTTTTTTTACTTCTATTTGGAAGCAGTTTCTACCATTACTGTCAAAGCACTTGAACATGCATTCTCGCAAAGCTCATCAACATCTCTTCTCTTCTGGCAAGCACTCAAATATACATTTAAAATATGATGTGACTTTTGGCGGTAAATTGCCAATTCGTCCACTGCCAACTCATCCACTCACCGCATGGTCTACCTTCATTTAGTCTAATGCCATTCTGTCCATCAACATTCATCTAACAACCATTTGGTCCAAGAACTATTTGGTCCAATTATCACTTTGTCTAATCACCAGTTGGTCTATTACCATTTCCTCTCTCTCATAACCAGCTGGTCTAATACTCATTGTATTTTCATTCATTTTGCCCAATTAACACTTAGTCTAATTAGACCAAATGGTATATGGACTAAATGGCTATCGGGCCAACTGGTTATTAGACGAAATGGTGAGTGGACTAAATGGCAATTAGAGCATGTGGATAGTGGACGAACTGATGGTAGACCAAGTGATAGTAGACGAGTTGGCATTTGGACCAATTGGCATTGGACGAATTGAAAATAAACCATCCTGACTACACAGATAACTTTTTACTAGAGGGTCAATGGTCCAAATGACAGTTATGGCATAAATTTTCTTGAGCAAGAAAGTAATCTACAACATTGGTTACCAAGCAGGAATATTACTTGAACAGCGTATGTCTCTCGTTAGCTGTCTGGCAACGCCAGGGAAAATTTGCACCTTAAGCACTATACAAAGTAGACATGAGTGTTTTATTGTGTTGCGTGTTTCCTTTAAATTCACAAATTGTGCTTAATGGCAAATTGGCCACTTCTCCATTATGCCCTACATTTCACTTCATAGCAAATCCAAAATTATGATATATTTATATATTATGACATTTCTTAAAAATATGCTGAGGAAGTTCAAATCATCAAAACATTTGTGGAATGGATCTTAAAATATTAATTTTAAGGATAGTTCAGAAAAAGCTGTATCCTAAAGTTCTGACAATGGGGGCAACCTCATATTGCCTGAAAGCTGGCTTCTAAATCCTGTAGAGGGCTCTTTCTCAGCAAGACAAGATTATCACTTATGCCATAACTCTGAAATAAAGCTTGTCCGAGCTGTACTCAATTCGATTTAATTATGAGACAAGGTTTTAACAGCGCACCAACGTTTTGCTTGGGTGAACTCTAGGTCGTGACTTTAACTTGTGTTGTTTCTATGCTTAAACTTGTATTGTGATTCGTGACATCTTCTACACAGGTAAAGTAATAGGCAAGAACGGACGTGTCATCCAGGAGATTGTGGACAAGTCGGGGGTCGTTAGGGTAAAGGTCAAAGGTGACAATGAGAGAGGTCAGACGGAGGACGATGGGGTCGTTCCTTTTCTCTTCGTTGGGACCAAAGACTCCATTGAGAACGCCAAGATTCTTCTTGAATACCATCTAGCACATCTCAAGGTGGGTTGGTAGATTTTCTTGAAAAATTAGGGCAATTATTTTATCATATGTACTTTGAAAATAGTAGACCTAAAGCAATTACATTGATTGTTCCTTATCAGTTTCTTATTCAATTTTAGCCTGATCCACATGTTCCTTTGAACCTGTAGTGTTTAGCCTGGTCAAACTAGGATCTCTTGAGCCAATCTTAAATCTCCCTTAATCTCCATTTGCAAATTATATGCATAACTGCTTTAAGAATTGATATTGATCTTCAAATTGTTCTCATCTCATTAATGATTACCATGTAACTCAGTTTTACTTTCAAGAAGTTATTCATGCGTTCAAGTTGAGCCCTTTTTTGACATAATTCCTTTGTGTTAATCCCGAGAGATTGGTCGAAAACAGTGTACTCATCGCCATGCATGTTGCTCTTTCAGACCTTATTTTTTAAAAGACATCAGTTTTCCTGGGATCTTATTTCTACCTATTAATTGTTTTTGTTTCATGGGGCCATAGCTCAAAGCTTAGTAATGATTGTAGAACAGTCTTTTAAAATTGATTGCATTGACTAAATGTCCAATTAATTATGAAAGTCAAGCATACAATGAAGTGCAAATCTTTGTTTTACGTGGCCCTGTTCTTGGGATTCATCATTCAGTTGATTATTTCTTTAACTTTTAAATTCTCACGTGATGTGCATGCTATCCAGGTGGGTGTTTAATAGAGCTATTCTTAAGCAACTTATGAAGGACTGGTGATCATTTCTCGTGGTTAATATACACTAGATTTCCATTAGTGTTGATTTGTGCATAAGAAAGGGACACCAGTCATTCGAAAGTCGTTTTTTTTTATGAAATGCCCACCAGGAAAAAGTTCTCAACTCAAGGGGCCCCTCATTATAGTGAACTTTTGTGGCAAGTGAATCGTGTAAGATACAAATTGATTTAATCGTTTCTTTTTGTAGGACATGGAAAACCTTCAAATCTAGAGGCTACAGATTGATGACAAAGTTATCTCTTTAACTTTCAAATTCTCACTCGAATTACATGCTATCCAGGAAAAAGTTTTGACCCATGGGGGCCCTCATTACAAAGATATTTTGTGGCAAATACATACAAATTAATTAAACCATTTCTTTTTATAGGACATGGAAGACCTTCGAATCCAGAGGCTACAGATTGATGAGCAGCTACGGTCTATGGGCCACCCTTCCGGCGCCTACCCGCCCATGGGCAGAGAAAGGAGAGGTGAAAGGGGCTATGGGTCAGACCATTCAGAGGATTACGGTGGCTACAGAGGCAGAGGAAGGGGCATGTCCGGTGGTAGAGGGATGCCTGGGAGGGGGCGTGGCGGAAGGGGGAGCAGCGGAAGAGGGAGGTCGTTTACAGGTAAGAACCAGTCTTATTTGAGAAGTATGCAAATCTTAAAGCAGAGGAAGGGGTCTTTCTGATGGGAGAGGGATGCCTGGAAGGGGGGGGGTCGTCTACAGGTAAGAAAGTTTGTACCAACCATTTGAGGATTATGGGGGTCTTATCAGCAGAGGAAGGGGTATGTCTGGAAGGGGGCGCGGCGGAGAGAGAAAAGGGAGGGGGATGGCAGGAGGGGGAATCATTTTTAGGTAACATACTCGACTGTATTTGAGGATAAATATGGCCTTGAAAAGATGATGTCTGGTTGTTTGAGAGGGGCGCCTGGAAGGTAGAGAGCACGGAAAAAGGGGAGATATTTTACAGGTAATGGCTCCAGTCACTCTTAAACCTAACCCTTAACCCCATCCTAATCCTCATAATTGAACTAAATGCCCTATCGCAGCCCTAATCCTGTTGCTACAGGTAATCCTATGTTTTCAGATAAGTTGAGACATCTGTGAAATTGTTGCGGGAAGGAATGTTGTGACCTATCTAAATGTGTCTATAGATGTCAACTGAATGCGTCACATTTAGAAGGACTAAATTTGGGTACGCATTGTAGTGAATTAGAAATGCCCTGGTAAAAAAAAATTCTGCATCTTCTGTATTTTTTTCAGATACGAGTCGTAGCGGATCAGAGAGGGAAGAGCCGAGATCAAATTCCTGGGCTGATAGAGCGGCGGTGTCGGACGATCAGGGTTACAGACGTCATGATGATGGGCCTCGCTACAGGAGGGGCACCGGTGGCAGAGGATCGTTCAGGGGGCGGGGGAGAGCACCCTATCGTGGGCGTGGTGGTGGAGTTGGTGGTGGGGGAAGACCGCCTGTTATGAGAGGTAAAGCTATCTCTTATTTTCTGTTTCCTCTCTTATCTAATTTTACCCAAGACATGTCTTTATATCTTTCATTCTGAGCTTCTATTTTTCTTCTCTTTACTGTGCATTTCTGTCTTGTTTGATTTTTTTTTTCTGATTCCCAATCAATCTATACTCTCTGTCATTCTGTCTATATGCCTGACTTTCCAATATTTCAATCAAGTCAGATCACGTTTCGCAGGCAGCCTGGAGATCGTGTGAGCCCTCTGCAGCAAAAAAGTGTGCCTAAAAAGGAAAAATATGTTGCATGATACAATGCTACTTCCATAAAATATTATTATATTGAATGAGGTTTGGAACGCAATGTTTGATATCAATAAAGCATTTCAGTTCCTGGGAACGTAAAATTCATATATAGCCCGGGCTATTTTGAAATTGCATAGCGTGGGCGTCAAAAACAGCCCCCCCCCCCAGATCTTGGCTGTTAATCGTGCAATCGCAATGAAAATTTGCACGCACATCACCTATGACCTAATCTCCACAATTCAATTGTACCAAAATTATTCCAATGTATTTTTAATTAATAAATTATGCTAATTATCCCATAAAATCATAATTTGACTGTAAATCTCTATATATAGGCCAAAAACTGCTAGATTTTTGTCTGGACACCTTTTGAGCAATTTTGGGTCTGACATGCACTTACAAAATGTTACGTAACTTTAGAACCCCGTACCCCTGCGTCACGAAGTTGGTCTTAAAAGTTGCGTGAGACTTGAAAGTAAAAATTCAGCGAGCGGCGCGGTCGAAAAATTTCGCACAGCGGATTTATCGCCAATAGGGTTAATGCTTATTTTATTTAATATTTTTCAGTTCCAGATATTTATTTTTCTGAATACCGAATTCTGGTTGGTGAGTAGCTACTTTTCAGAATCTGGGAAAAGGAATTGCCGATGTGACTCTGCCACAATATCTCTATCCGCACCAAACAGATAAAGTTGTGCAGATGTTTTGTAGGAAAAAAAGTTTAATTATAGTAAACTCTTCATATATCCACCTTCTATAAGTCAATTAATCACCCAAGTCAAAGCACTTTTTCAGACCAGGGGGGTGTTTCACAAAAATTTAAGTGTAAACTTAGAGTCGCACTTAAATTCAGTTTCGTGTGGTACGAGAGACATCACCGCACTGGTTAAAACACAATCAATCAGATTGCGTGTTTCATGGTGTGCATGTTGGTATTTAAGCGCAACCCTATCACACTTAACTCTTTGTAAAACACCCACTTCCCCCCAAAAAAAAAAAATTATGCAAAACACGTGTTATTTACATCTTCTAAATCGTCAAAATTTTGTCCAAGTCAAAGAGATTACTGTGGTCCCTAGAGATTTGACTTTATAGCCAGATTCACCTGCAATTTGATATTTCTCCTCTCCAGATTCCCAAAGACCTTCATCACCCCTCTCGGAAACGGACGATGATTTCAGACGCGACCCTCGGAGGCGGCAGGACGATGAGGACGATACTGTGTTGGAAGACACAACAACTGTTGATGAAGATGTCACTAATAATAATGGAGCTGGTATGTTTGAATATTATTATCATCGTTATCATAATTCATCCAACATCACCATCATCATTATCGTTCATCTATCATCATCTTCATCACCATTCATTATCACCATCATCATCATTATCCATCATCATCATTATCACCATTCATCATCATCATCCATCATTATCATCACCATCATCATCATCTATCATCATCACCATCATCCATCATCATGGATAAACTGCTTTTCCCATGAGACTCAAATGCTCACATTGATGAAATAAATAGTACACAATTATATGATCATAAAAGCTACAAATACAAACTACAAACTAAGAGGTTGGTTTTCAGTGCCTATCTGAATATCTTTACCAATGGAGACTGTTTAATTGCAAGCTGGGAATCGTTTCTGACTCAGTAAACATTCTATCACCCGCTAATGTGCGAGTTACCAAATATTAGAGACAGAAAGGGTCACTGGCTGACCTCCAGTAACTGCTCTGACGAGTGTATACAATCTTAAACAAATACTATGAAGCCTTCTTATTTCGTTTTTATATTCAGCCAGTAGTAATTTCAAAGGAAGCCAGTTTAATGAGTTCAAGAGTAGTTTGATAAGGATGGTCTTGTGAAGCCTTCAATAAAGCAGGCTGTTTTTTTTTTTGGGGGGGGGGGTAAGAAGTGGTCTAGATGAGATAGATGATGATGTAGTAGTATTGTACAAATAAACACAGTAAGGGCATGAATAGTTCTATAGGTGAATTGCCAATTCGTCCACTCACCACATGGTCTACCTCTATTTAGTCTAATGCCATTCCGTCCATCAACATTTCGTCTAACATCCATTTGGTCCAATCATCACTTCATCTAATCACCATTTCGTCTATTACCATTTCGTCTAATGACCAGTTGGGCTAATAACCATTTTCTTTTCATTCATTTTGCACATTTAACACTTTAGTTTAATAAGACAAAATGGTGTATGGACTAAATGGCTATAGGACCAACTGGTTATTAGACGGAACGGCATTAGACTAAATGAAAGTAGACCACGTGGTGAGTAGACGAACTGATGGTAGACCAAATGGTAGTGGACGAGTTGGTAATTGGACAAATTAGCATTAGACGAATCAGAACTAAACTGTTCGATCACGCCTGAAGCATCGTCAAGTGTAGAATAAACCCTGTGTTGACCTTTGACCCTCGTAGATGACCAGCAGAGTAAGAGGAGGCCTAAGAAGCCAAGGAAGAGGAAACCGAGGGGTGTGAGAGCAGGCGGTGACAATCAGGAAGACACCGACACCAGTAAGACGGGATCGCCTCAGTTCAATAGACGACCATCAGGTATGGCTAGCCTTTTCTTAATCTTGAGACAAAGGCCTTTGTTCTGAGCTCGAGTTTGACTATGGCTTTTTTTTTTCCAGATTTAGACCCCATAACACAAATTTTCGCGATTAATTGCTGTTAAATGAAATGGCCTACCAAGACCGTCGTTGGATGCACGTTTTGCTCAGTAGACTGACTAGGAACCAATCAGAACTTTTCTTTCAAATAAACGATTAGTCGCTAACCTTTGTATTACAGGACCGTGGTACGTGTTGGATTTAATGTTATTAATATGGATTTAAAAAGACAACCACCAAGAAGAAGAAAAAAGCAATTGTGAGGACACTTTCAAGATATCTGTGACTGAAAAATTGTAATTTGATAGATTTCTTGGGAAGTATAGTTGTAATAGTTAAGGTAGTGTTTCCGGTCACTTATTTGAAGCAGTAAATGATGATTTGGGGGTCCAATTTTTTTTTTCTGGGCTCCATTTTCATAACATATCACAGACACAGGTGACAAGCGGGACTTTGCTTCTGATATTTTTTTAAAGTCCAATAGCATATGTCTTTGATAAATAGGTGATCTGTTTGTTCAGGTTTTTGGTTAAGCAGGTCTGACTATTTTTCTTATCGATACTCTTGATTAGGTCCAAGGAATCGACCCAACGGACATCCTGGTAACAGTGGGCGGGACGACAACTCTGCAGGGGAGCAACGAAGGTCCGCATCCCCGCGCCCCGACACGAACATGCCCAACGGTCGTGCATCAGGAAATGGCAAACCGCCCCCACAAGAGCAGAGAGGGGGAGGCAGAGGACGATCCAATCGGAGACCGAAGGGCGGGCCCACGACAAACGGGAACGTGACGGGCAGCGACACAGAGCGCGTTCCCGCTAAGGGCAAGCAAGAGAACGAAGCCCGCAACTCCTCTCCGCAAGAACGCAAAGAAGGCCTGACAAATGGTACTATCTGAAGTTCGTAATCGAAGCGAGTTCGAGAGTGAGTGAAGGAAGTGCGTTTACCGCCAGTTTCAAAATTATGCAAATTTGTGAGGATTATGACAAATCTGTTTCTACTGAATTTTACTACTTACAGTGACTATGATGAAGATTTTGACTGATGTTTTTTTTTTTCTCTGCTTTGACTTTAAACTGAAGATTGACCTTGGTAATGTGATGTTTTTTGTATTCATGATAGATATGTTTTCATGTAGTCCCAAAGGTTGAATTTTGTGCTGCCTCTGCCTACCGTTCTGGTCACATAACACCACTGCATGGTGAGATGCAAAAAATGCAAGGAAGGCTTGAAATTCAGGTATTCAAGATCCAGGCGATGGGAGAGCCATTAAATGCCGCCGAGTTACCTACATGATGCTTTCTTTTTTTAAAGCTGATAATAAAGCAAGACATCAAATTATAGATACAAAATAACTTGAAAGGAATTTCTGGCAAAGCTTTTTTCAAAGCAATGTGTTCCTGACAAGGATTGAACTGCACTATACTTTGAACAGGCATTGCCAAGATCAAGTAACATCACAATCACTGTGGTACTTCTTGAATGCACAATGATGAAACGGAGTGAGTATATGCTCTACTCAACATTGCTATTTAAAAATAACCTCTGTGTGAAAAGGGCTTCTGCACATCGAATCCACTCAGGTGATGGCATGGTTGTAAGCTCCATAGAAAACTGTCCTGTACATGAAATGGTCTATCCTGTTCGAAAGAGACTGTTCAAACCAATCATTTACTATGTCTTGTAAGCAATCAATATGCAGCATACTACAATGCTCCTAAGCACTGCATGTTGTTACCCCGGCTTTACCAGGACTACCCTGATCGCCTGAACAGTTAGACCCCGTTCTCATTACACTTTCTAAAACTAGTTTACTGGAAACCGGTTCAGGTAACCAGTTTGGAAGATCGCTTTGCTGGCGTTCCCATTTTATCACCCGAAAGTGGTTTTCAAAATCACTTCACGAAAAGCAATCTTGTTGCTATGGGAACGTCACAGTGGGGTGACATTAAGTTATTGGAATATACCAAAGATATGCTGAACCTGCTCCCACTACCGGTAAAGAGCCTGTCACAAGCAAGGAAGAATGCAAAACAAACAATGGAGAAATCCGCTTCTATACACCCCAGTCGCACTCATGAAACCGATCCCAAACCAACTGATGCTATGCCATTGGAAATAACATGATGTATTTGGTCGGTCTGGAGTCGGTTTCATTGGTGTGACTTGAGCATTAGGAAAGGGTTATGAAATGTATCAACGATTTGCAAGTGATAAATTAGTCATATCCAAGAGCACTCCAGACCTGCCAACTGTCCTGATTTTCAACTTTCAGAATGGCAACAAATCGGGACGTGCTGATTTATGATATTTCATGTGAGAGAAAAAACATTTTGGGGACAGTCGCTATAGACCCCTTCATGCCCCCGAGTCCTCAATACATCTTAAATAGCCTGGTCCTTGTAGGGCTAAAGTTGCCAAAATACAGGAATTGCAGGGGGACCGCCTTCTTGACAACAGGCTTAGCTCCTGGAGACCGCCCGGGGCTAAGTTGGCCCCTTGGAACCCTGGCCAGTGGTTGTCTAGATTTTTAAATGTATGCAGGTATGACACTGTTCTCTACACCTTTTAGTCAATGATGATTTCTATCATTATTTCAATACCTAAGAATATATCTGTCATTCTCTTTGCTCTTGTGACTCGAGGTTGACGATCTCAGTAACTGATATCAGACGATGAATGGTTCTATTAATACTGCTTCCTGTTTCAATGTCATTGCCGGTTTGGGAAAGTCTCTCTATTCTTCCCAACTGTTTTACCCCGCTGAATAATGCCAAATGTTTGAAGACATCAACTAAACTGATTCTTGTTCTCAATCTTGTTCACCCAGCCATTTCCAGGATTAAGTTAGGTGATGCACAAGTTCAATTTGATTTTGTTCATTTTGTCCTCTGCCATCTCCTGAGCTCAAGTATCAATACAATGCATTTATGCACGAAGAGAAGTGTGTAGCGTGCAATTCATTGGGGTTTATGTCATTTCTTGTTAAAGAAATTGTCTCTTTCTTTTTTACACATGTGGTGGATAGAGGTGAGAGTACATTTTTGTATTTATATCAAATCAGTGCAGTTTACAATCTCCAAAAAGCACTTTTGTAATCATTGGCACCATAACCAAAGCACATCATGAACGATCGTTTGTCAGTATTGTTTTTGTATATGAGAAATGATTTTAATTCTGATTGCGTTCTGTATTGTCTACATAATGATGATTATTCAAAATTCTGCATTTCTATTAGATTTATGCACTGCATCATTGAAATTTACTTTGGATTGATGTTGGAGTTTGCATACTTTGTGCATTTTTTTATAGATGTGATTAAATGCTTTAGAAAGCCAGCAGTGATTCTACTGGATCATGAGAAGTAGTCTTTCATTTTGTTTTCAGTCTACACGTTTTAGTATCTTGGTAATCTTGTTTTATTACCAGGAAACAGATAAAAGAGAGCTTGGAGTCGGGTTAGAAATCCGAGAAAATTAGATTTTTGATCCCTTGTAAACTCCGAACAGACCTATTTACTAATGAGAGATGATTATTGTTTAAGACTTGAATTATGGATTAATGATTTCTATTAGTTTCGCATGCATGCAGTCTTCCTTTTAGTATAGGATTTTTTTACATGTATAATTTTGGAATGTAGTTAGTTGTATTCAGTTATTTATATTATTATTATTATTAGTTATTATTGTAGTATTCTTTGATATGACAATCTTTTCAATTACTTGAAAATGCTGTGCAGTTAGGCACTTCTTGGTTATTTCACAACGGAAAAGATGTAGCATGCGGGAAAATTTGTATTATCAAGGGAAACGAAAAATGTCAGCAGTACAAGTGTATCTGTGATTTTTACTATAGGCTGATTGGGGGATAAAAATTTGTGGAATACAAATGTCAAATTTACTTTCTATTGTGCTATATTGACAGTACAGTCGACCAAGTAGCCTGTAATTTAATACCAAGTTTTCATCTCAATCGTGCAACGGATGTACATGTATATTACGATATTGCATGTGTGTGTTTCACCTAAGCTTACACAACAGTACTTATCATGCATGATTTCATTTTAAAAGGATAAAAAACTTTGCTAGCTATGTACATCATGTACAGTATTTTTTCAATAATGACTCTATGTGAAAGACTGGTGTTCGTTGCTGCTATTTTCGCATGACCTAGCATGAGGAAGTTTAATTCGACAAGTACTACCTATCTGACTGAAAAAAAAACTGACACATGAATAGAATGAAGAAAAGTTTATAGCAACTTGCTGAAATGTAAACCAGGGGCCTGTAACACAAAGTAATGAAATCAATTGTTAAATGGCAATAGCCATCCAAGATCATTGTTGCATGCATATGATATTCAACTTACGAGAACTATCAACTTAAGCCCCTTTCACAATTGGTGTTGCGACTGCTTACAACCGTTGCAATTCTGTGCAACATATATTGTGACCAAATGATCGCAAACGGTCGCACGAGCAATTGTGAAAGCCCCTTAATGCGAATGCTTTGTGTTATAATTTGCGATTCATCGCAACTGTTTGTGTCATGAGGCCTAGAAGATTTTGATACACAAGGACAAGACATCTGCTGATATCAACGAGAGGAATTTGAGAAAGGATGTGAGTTACATGTAAACAATGCCTGCATATACAAATGTACTATGAGCTTAACATGCACGAGTTGTGATACAACATTTATGCAGTCAGCGACTTGTCAGCTTGCATGGAGAGTGAAAGCTTACACCGGACATTGTAAAAAGGCACTGGCGATATCTGCAACAAAGCTACATTTACATCTTTTAAGCAAAGCAAAGTAACTTTTCCCACCATTCTTGTGCTTGCCTCAGGCAAGTTCAGGGCATCGTCAGGCTTGGGGAACCGACATGATGACTTAACAATGATGATGCGACACCTCTATCACATCGGGTGATTTCAAGTTTGGTGTTGACCTATTGGTGTTGGTGTTAGGTCAATTTAATGTCAGTATAGCACCAAATTTAAAATGCATCTGGTACTGGAACAAAGGTGTCGAGTTGTTAATAATGTGATCTTGGGCCTGTTGCAGAAAGAGTTGCGTTTAAACGCAAGTAAAGAATATCAAGCGTAAGTCCTGAATACGGGTGCTTCATTGGCTGAAAATCAAGTTGCGCAAGGTTTTTTTAGTTGCGTTTGATCGCAACTCTTTCTGCAACGGGTCCCTGGATAATTATCATAAACTCAGAATTGGTTTTTGAGCAAGGGGAAGCAAATATTGATTGTTCTTCTTACAGACCAACACCATCACTGAACTTGAAATCACCCATTATACTACATGTATCTTTTGGTCTTGACTTGATTCCATTCTGCGTGATAGACAACACCTGCTACTAGATAATAATAGTTGGATTTATATACTGCTTTTCCAGAGGATACTATTATAACCCTGGCTTAATCCAGAGCTGACTCTTTAGCAGTGCTTGTGCTCTTAAGGAAGTAATCCTGTACTTGCTCACCCCTCCGGGTGGGTGTTTCATAAAGTTGTTCGTACAGTTACGCACGACTGGAACATGATCTTAGGTGCCAATTGAGCTACATTGGGATAGTGTGGCACAAGAAAGGTTACCAGTCATCCGTATAGTCTTGCGTAACTTTACGGACAGCTTTATGAAACACCCACTTGGCTTGAGTGCGGCACAATGTGGATAAGTTTCTTGCTGAAGGGTAATGCCTGAATGGTGTGGAATTCCCCCAAGGAAGCTGAAAAGCCGCCGACTTTTAAAGAGCTTCATTAAACAAGATATGAAGCGCGACAAGGAGCGGTGGAGATGAACTTCAATCAATGTATGTGCAAACCAGGGGGGTGTTTCATGAAACACATATTCAGAGATTTTCACCGACAACTGTTATAAGCTACCAAAATCATTGCATCTGATTGGCTTGTACCAACTAAGTTAATGGTTAACAGTGGCAAGTTGCTTCCTGAAAGGCTCCCGTGTATTATATCATCTGTCATCTTGATTTTTAGGATGGTACAGTTGTGAAATAAAGAGTCCAGTGTGGAAAAGAGAATAAAGCCTTGGTGCAACCAAACTACATGAAGAGTTTTCTGCATCTGATCCTGTTGCTGTCCCCACAAATTGTATCTCCCAAGTTGAATCGGCTAAAATCAATCAAATCTGCCGACCGATTGCTTTCCTATCTTGTATTGTAAGCTCATTACCATATGAAATATTAAAAGAAACCTTGGCTGCAGACTTGGGGTATCTATATATGTGTGTTCTGTATGATATGTGTATGGTATGATAAGATGACAACTTGGATTGTTCTTTTCTATAAATTAAACACTTTATTTGTTCATGTTCATGTGTTTTCACAGTGCCTATTATGAAGATAAAAGCTGTTTAGTATTAAGGATGTTTTTGGTATTATTTATAATCTTGGAGCGCGGGAGTGACGTGAAGCCAAGAATGGACCTGTATATTATTGCCAAATACTTTCTTAGTCATGCACAGTGACTGATTTATATGTAGAAACTCTTGTTGGGATTGATGATGACACTGAAAATGTACAGCATTGTGGAGGAAATCGTGAATTTCATGTAGAATAAGTACTATCCTGTTGTGTCAAGTTAATTTTCACCTCGCAATTGTATTTAAGATAAAATTGACATAAAAAGTGCTAAAAATTAATTTTAAAAAAGACAAAGAAGGAAAGAGGGTTAGAATCGGAGAGGTGGCACGAGCAAGTATTACAATGTATAAAATGCTGTACACATGTTCAAGGGTACATATTGCTTGTTCTTTTTCAGTTCCGGTGCGAGAGACGCAAATTCGTATTTGGACAAAATAAATGAAAAGGAATAAAAAACAACACTGATGGATGGAGGTGTACGTGTGAATTATTTCTTGTTTTAATGTCTTGGCGAGTCCGACCGAGGGAGACATATTTGAAGACGGAACCCTGTCGGAATGAAATTTGTTTTCTTTGATTTCTCAGTACAGTTTGAATAATGACTGTATCCTCTCTCTCTCGTGTTTTTCCTCCGCTAAGGCCGGAGATCAACGGCACCGTTGGAAGGGCCGCAATTCATTAAAGGCTTTAAGTTGCAATCATGAAGAAGTACTGAGTAAGTTTTGACGAGTTGTGTGGAGGTTGCGTAAGAAGTATAGAATAAGCGTAATATTGTTTGATATTTTATAGTTCTGTAGGCATATTAAAGTCGGCCTTCTCTATCGAAGTCAAATAATCCCCCAAGTCAAAGCAAATTTCAGACCAGGGTCCCGTATCAACACAAAGGTTAACAATTAATAATGGGCTTGATTTTCACACTTGTACATTGTATTCATTGCAGTCAATCGTAAAAAAACAAGTTTTGAAATGATTGTTAAGCTTTGTGAAACGGGCCCAGATTCCACAAAGCATTATCTCATTTACTTCTAGATGAAACAGGGCCCCATTTCATAAAGAGTTATAACTATTGGAACTTTGACATGCAATGGCAGCTACCATGGTAACCGGGCTCAGCAGCCAATTCCAATCAAGGTTTCCATGGCAGCTACAATAATGGCAAAGTAACAACAGTTTATCCGGCAGGCCAGAAGATTTATTCAACCAAAAGCCGGACAAAAATGACTGGTGATGACGCTGGTGGTGATGGTGGTGGTGGTGATGATGAAGATGACACTAAAGGATTAAAAATTTGCCTCTAATCCTGACAAGAAAACAAATGCTGAACAAAAGAGCAATACAGTCACAAATGACTTCATGTGAATTGGAACATTTTACTTTGCATTTATAGCACAACATATGATTTTGTTTTTTGATAGCACATGACAAACATTGAAAAAATTGATAAATTCTCTATTAAGATATACATTGTACAATATTAACAAATATACATATCATATATTCTTGGCATATGTTACACGTAATATATATCACAATATTTTCTAGCTTCTAAAGATTTTAGTCGTACCTTTAAAAAAAATTAATTACAAAGCCACTTTGGCATGTGAAAATTTGTACAATTTCAATACTAGGTCACAAAACTATGAATTCAAATGCTCCAAAAATGTTTCATGGGAAAATCAAATAATATATCCGACACTGAAAAGGACATCATATTCTTTTTTAACAAAAGCTCTCCATCTTTTCCGATTATCTCCATATCTTATCATCAAGGTTGCCATTTTCATGTCACCAGCACTGCAGGATATTTTTTTACTTATTTATTTTTTTTATTATCTTTTTCTTTCTTTTAGTGGGGGGGGGGGGGCAACTATACAATTTCACCTTTTCTGCAATTTACTATGTGGTCAATGTAATTTTAGGACAAACGGTATTGGTAACATAACTTGGGGGCAGAATAAAATTTTTTTTTTAAAGGATAACCTGGCATCACCATACTCAAATAAATAATAAATATTTGAATTTGTACAATCAAACATTTCATGTATTTTAAGACGACTAACTACAACTATGCTACAGGACAACTGAAAAGCAGTCATTTAGATACAACATTCTGACAAAGATAATTTGATGGGAGTATTAAGTGCATTGCGAATCATATCGTTTAGGAAATAAAAATAGTTGTGATTGATTGGGCTGTAACTCTAATACTGCACTCACTTTGAATAATGTTTTATTTACCCAGGGTAGCCACTTCAGTTCGGAAACTGCTCTGCCTGCGGGCCCTGCATAACATACATGTAATATGTTATCATTACCCTTCTCCAATCTACATGCTGAGCGCCCAGCAAGAAGGCGGAAGGTCCTATTTTCAAAAGTCTTCGGTGTACGCGACTTGGCCGGTGATTGAACCCACGACCTCCTTTTCATGAGGCGGGCACTCTACCAATGAGCCACAATGCCTGATTGATTACAAGGGAAAGTTTTCATCTGCAAAACCGACACAAAACTAACAATTTAGCATTGATCATGTGTTGAGCGTTGGTGTTAGTGTCGGAAGCACAATTATCCATATCTCCAAGTACCTAGGTCCTGTTTTATTAAGACTTGTCTTGTAATAAAAAATGCAAAATTTCTATGACAAACTTACTTTCACCGAATCAAACTTAATGATTTCAGTAGCATCGAAAATATTTAATATTGTAATTTTTTTTGTTATAATAACAAGTTTCATGAAACAACCCCCGAATCTGATTTTTCAAAAATGATTCAAATCACATTACTGATTGCTTGACACCTTGTGAAGTTCATCCCTGGATCAGTTGCACTTTGGGTTTGGTGTTGTGCTGATATACATATCACAGTTCACCACAAAACCAACATCAAAATGTTAACACCAAAGGGTCAACACCAAACCTGAATCTGCCCAATGTCACTCTAGCTCTCTATTGTATTAGTACTGAATCAGGACCTTTTAAAAATTAACCTAAAATAAAGTTTGAATGATGCAATAACGATGATCAGTGGTTATATACACATGATATAGGATTATTAGTCATAACGTTAAGACATCAATTAAAAATTAATCAGATGTATTATTATTATCATCATAAATGAATCACTAAGTAAATATTTGAAGGGCAAAGTATAATGTATTTTGGCATTGTAAATAAAAAAAAATCATAGTCTTTTATCAAATCACACATGGTAAATCTATGTGTAAAGATATACTTTTGAATAACAAGTCGTAGATTGAGAAATGAAATCAATATTCAAATGAAAAGCGGGATTTATTAGATTTACAATGGAATAAGTCCTGGAACAATAACTTAAATATTCAAATAAAATGTAGGATTTTATGTGAATTCTGTAATAATGAATAACAATGTTCAGAATGGGAGAAACAGCCATGGCTACAAAACAAATTACTTTGAAAATTTGTTCATTGTACTCAAATGATGAAATATG
Source organism: Lytechinus pictus (assembly GCF_037042905.1). Lineage (NCBI taxonomy): Eukaryota > Metazoa > Echinodermata > Echinoidea > Temnopleuroida > Toxopneustidae > Lytechinus > Lytechinus pictus. The sequence goes on from NC_087260.1 coordinate 10,242,921, forward strand.
TAAATTACTCTCATGATTTTTGATAATGATCGAATACTCTTCATTAGTTCATAATCATTTACATCCGATATGAACATATAGATATTTATGTAGTTTGAACTCTGAAAACAAGATGTAAATACTGATATGGAATTTTAATGAAAAATCTCACTATGGCAATTACCATACTCGGCCATAGAGGACTGAGAAGGCAACGATCATTTCAGCAAATTTATGATCGAGTCTTATCAACAGCCGTACAGACAGGTCTCTAATAATCACTATGCACTCCTCAAATAGGCAAAAATATATCATCATTCCCATTCTTCTAGTACTTGGCTTTGAAAAAATTGGAAAATGTAAAATTGAATGGAGAAATAGAAAATAAGCACAGTATGTGTTATTTTTGCTACACACATGCTGTATAGGTTTACAAGTACATGTACAGTATGCAGACCTGCCAACCTTCTACAACAACAAAAAGTATTCTAAGGTAAAATGTATTTTTTTTAATTTGTCTCAAGGCAACAATCGCCAGCCTGTTGTAGTGAGGTCTGTGAAAAAACATGTGAAATGACTCTACTTGAAAACTTGATAATTCACCCTTTTAATTATGTGCATGTAGGCAAGAATTTACTTGTTTCTTTCAGACAACAAGTTACTGGCCAAACAGTGATTTTTACCGGTCTGGGACTGTCGGACCGGCGCTAGTGTCACACGCTGTGTATGATACATACTCCATGATGAGAAATTTAAAAAAGTAACGAATCATACAAAAAAGGTATTGGTGTATTCATAGTAAAAAAAAGAGGAACAAATACTCTAAAAAGAGAACGGTTGGCATGTCTGAGTATGTAACTCACAAATCAAATAATGCAAGCGCAAAAATCTAGCTGAAAGTTTGTGATGTGATATTCAGGACCTGAAATTAGGCCTTGTTTTAAAAAAAATTATTGTAGACATGAAAAGGATGCTCTAAAATGTCGCCCTCTAAGGTTGAACCTGGTACTTGCTGCAGGAAGAATTTCATAATACACATTTCTGAACAATCCAATGTTCTTTGATACAATTTCAAGGCAAAAAAATACATTTTGTGATGATGACTGCATAAAACATTTATAGAAAATAATATGTTAAAACTGGTGCTCATAATAACATACAGTACATGTAGTTGTCATCCTGGGGGCAGTTTCACAAAGCTATTCGTAAGGCTAAGCATAACTTTACAGGTGACATATTCTTGAGATTAATGATATATCCTTATCTAGCTGACTTAGCACCCAATAACATACATTCCTGTTGTGTTTTAAACTTTCGAACCGCTTTATAAAACAACTGAGCAGGTTTTGAGATCCCTGGTGAAATTGGTGAAATACAAGTGCACTTGTATGAAATACAAGTGTACTTGTTATATACTTGTGTACATATAACAAGTTTGAACCTAAAAATAAAAACAAAGTCATACTCAAACTTACAGAGCAGATCACAACAGAATATTCCTATTGAAAAGTAACAATTCGAAATTCTCCTCAAATGCTGTACATACAGTATAATAAACATAACCTGTGATTGAACTCAACTGAAGTAATGCCTGCGAAGTGCGAAGAATTTTTAGTAACACAATTAACCAAAAATGCACGCTTCTACATCACAAACACAATGATAATACTAGAAGTGAATACAACTTTGTAGTATAACTTAGCATTGCAAACAAGCCATTTGAATCAATTCATGTGGTAATTTGTAGCTGATGATCTGAATAAACTCTGCACAAATTGGTTCACACATATTCAATACTAAATACTGATTGGTTGTATAAAGATGTTAAGAAATGTTTGTCAAGCACATTTTATCTTCCTTGATCATGAGCATATTTATTTTCAATAGTAAAGGGATGACACATATGTTCATTCCCCCCCTAACAATACATATACATGTGTAGGTTTGCTGCTTGAATTTACACCAGTTATTCTAAGCATAAATATCAGAAGTTTCGATAGTGCAGCATAATTACCTTGGCTTTACCAGAGCAGAAGATTCTATGCCTTGTGTTTCAAGGAAAGAATTCCTACAAAGTCCAGATTTTACCTCACATGGGTTGACTGCAGCACGATTGGATTGATTTCTTGTTGAAAGAAAGCAACGCCCTAACCCCTAAATCCCAGCGCACACTATGCAACACGATTGCAACAAAATCACAGAGTGTGCGCCTACCCTACAACGCGCTGCAACTGCGACCCGCTTTGTTGCAGTAGGATTGCAGACCAGATCTCACAACATTTGGCATGTCAAATCTTTGGGTATTTTTCTGCGAATTTGCTATGTAATTCCAGCCAATCAGATTTCTCCTAGACAATGATGTCGTCATGGCCAATACGCTGCACCATGAGATATAGCGTGCTGCAGAGCTGTTGCAATGGTGAATTGCCAATTTGTCTCCTGCATACTCGTCCACTCACCACATGGTCTACTTTCATGAAGTCTAATGCCATTCCGTCCATCAAAATTTCATCTAACAACCATTTGATCCAATCATCACTTCATCTAATCACCATTTCGTCTATGACCATTTTGTCTCATAAGCAGTTGGTCTAATATCCATTTCATTTTCATTCAATTTGCACAATGAACACATACATGTAGTCCGATTATACCAGGTGGTATATGGACTAAATGGCTATTGGACCAACTGGCTATTAGGCGAAATGGGGAGTGGACAAAATAACAATTAGACCATGTGGATAGAGGACGAACTGATAGTAGACCAACTGATGCTAGACAAGTTGGCAATTGGACGAAATGGCATTAAACGAAATGGAAATAAACCGTTGCAATGTGTGCGCAATGTGCTGCAATGCGATTGCACCAAGATGGGTTGCAATTGAATCTTGGCGCAATCACATCGCATAGTGTGCGTTGGGCTTATTAAAACTACAATGAATTCAGAAATCAGGCTCGTTGTTGCAAGCAAGTTTTGTTTATAAGCATGGACAGGAACAAACCAAAATAGTTGCTTGAAATTCACAATGGATTGCAAAACTTTCTGCAAAAACGAGTGACAGAGATATGGAAAGGGTGAGACAGGGAAAATTTACATGGCGCTCGGGGTGATTAACCCCCAACATGCTCAAAAAAGCCATGGAAAATCCCCATTCGTTGCCATATTAAAGCTTATCCATTGTAGCAGATTTAGGCAGTAGGTTGTAATTATTAACCCCCGATAGTATTTTTTTTTCCTGGGGTGAGAATGGGGGGGGGGGAGAGAAAGAGAAAGAAAAAGAAAAAGAGACAAATACTGGCACTCGTTTATGAAATCACAGAAGAATACTCCTTTTCTCAGCATTCTTGAGTTTTGATACATTAAGAGGTAGTCTGCTTCGATTCAATACATGATTGTCATCTAAAATAAATTACAAAAGGAAGTCTGCACCAGACAGGTTTTGGTTTCATTTAAGATATTTACACATGTATCATAGTAAGAGTGATCAAAATAATCAGAACAAATGCCCCATGCTTCATTGTATGCAGAAAATCACTGCAGTATGATTATATTCAGACAATACTTTACTTCAAATCTTCTGAACTAAAGTCCAGATTCAAATAGGCCATGTTCAAGTTCTGTGCTACTATTATGGGAAGCCAAGAATGTCATAAAGTTGTTTATATCGTATGTTTCCCATGTTTACTGTGCCCCATCCCTGTGCTTTATTGAAAAGATTTTTTTTTTAGTATTCCCAGAGTTATGAATGTATTGTCTAACATACTGAACCTAAGTTGGTTCAACTGCTACTTTAAATCAAACCCGAATTTGATATGTGAATATATTATAGTTGGGTTGATATCAATGTACTTCAGGGGAAAATATCTTTTATACATATTTTATGATATCAGTAGTGTGATATGACAATATTAAACAGGAAGGAACAAATAGCTTCAAAAACTTATAAATCATTGCCCTATTAAAGGAAAAATTCTTGTTGCCTACTATTTTTCCTTCTTGCCGGAGTAATTAGGTAATGATATGAAGACAAAAGAGAGTAAATTTGAGGCATGATATTAGGGATATGAAAAATGATTTTCACATAACGGGATAAAAAGTGACCTTACAGTGTGACCAATTGTTCTGTGTTTGATCATGAAATTCCTGATAAATATAATGCAACATCACTGAATTATTGAGATGTGTCCAATACTGCTACCTGAGCTAGTGGTTTTCTCAAAAGTTTTCTCAAAATGTAAACTGATTAAGAAATGAGTATAATAATAATGATTTACCTGCAAACGTGATGCAACATAAAGTAGATGTAAATATGATACTTTGTTGTTTTTTACTATACATTTTGTTGAATAGTGATTTTAAAAAAAATATTAATTGAGACAAGTATCAAGGTTAGAGTATGACCTTAAACAAAACAAATGTTGTCTCTTTAATATCTACAGCGACAAAATATTCATCATATTTTAGGCATTAAAGAGGGTAAAATGTGACCTTAACTAATCAAAATAATGTAAATTCAAATTCTCAATCAATTTTGGACAAGCTAAGGTCCATGACTTAAAATTGTAACATAGACCCCTTTTACACATACGAGTGAAGGCGGCACGAGGCCGGCCTCATGCCGTCTCGAACGTATGTGGCAACACGCAAGTGGACTGGCGCCACCTCGATTTCGGTTTGAGGTCGCCTTCAAGGCGGCGTGAAGGCGCCTTCTCGTATGTGTTAACACAAAGCGGACTGAGGTCGGCTTTCGGGAGTCACGTGATCAGTGGCTTGCGCAGTAGTTGGGATACGTCATCAATCTAGCTCAATTGTATTACTTCGGTATCGCGCGCTTTCAAGTGGCCCTGCCGCTGGCCACCGAACCGTATGTGTAAATGGGGGTTTGTCAAGGCGGCGTCAAGCCGACCTTTCTGCCATGTGTAAACACACTTTTTAATTTTTTTGAGGCAGCTTGATGTCAGCGTGAGGCCGATTTGATTAAACCAGCGCATGTGTAAATAGGGTCTATTAAAGATGTAGTTCACTTTGGCATGTGCTGATCTGGGCCATGTCTCACAAACAGATGCATTTGATCCAATCAACCACGGCTATGAAAAGCCAGCAACACCATCATCTAAAATGCATGTCTTTTAAAAAATCTTCTAGGAATGTTGTATATTCGTTGCCTTGACAATTCATTGTCCTTTTCTTTGTTTACAAAAAAGTACACTGTGCAAATTTCCTGGAGGAAAATTATTATGACATTGTTGGATTTCCATGTACTGTAGTTGAGGTTGATCAGATCAATCACAAGTCTTTGTAAGAAGGGACCCTGGACTCTGATATTTTTTTTTGTACTTGATTCAGAGGTCACACAAAAAAAAGACGACCTTTGACTTTGTATGTGAAGTCACAAGGAACGATTCCATTCTGCAATGTCACATACAAGACTGACATACAGCATATTTGACCTTTATATCAGCTGGGCCCCGTCTATCGAAGAGTTGCGATTGATCCGATCAATCACAACTATGGACGGCCAGCAACGTCAGCAACTATTATGCATGTTTGTTCAAAATATTTTGTAACTATGATGCATACTCATGCATTCATTTTTTGTCTTGAAAATTCACTGTGCTTCTCTTTGTTTATAACGGACATTGTTCAAATTTCCTATAGAAAAATTGTGACACTGATGGATTTCCATAGAGTTAGGATTGATTGGATCAATCGCAACTCTTTGTAAGACGGGTCACATTAGCATATTATTGATCTTAATTAGACATGAGCTGACATGATGCCAGGTTGTAATGACTTTAAAAATTGTCTGAAATTTCATTTATGCAGATTCGTAGTTCTCCACAAACAGCATATCCATTTGACCTTCTGACCTACCCATTTGACCTTTTCATCAGAAGAAAGGCTGTAACTGCCATGGACAATTCCGAGAGGTCTTAAACTTTCCTGAAGGAAGTAGGTGAAATAATGACACATCCTATTTGTCCCACCGGTCGTTTCACGAGACATCAATTATTTCAATTTGACCTCTGACCCAAGGATGATGTTCAACTTCCTCACTATCTCATTGACATGGCAGACTTTGAGCTCCTGAAGGTCACCTGATCACCTGCAGGTCACCTGATATCCTGAAGGCCACCTGATCACTTGGGCCATGATCATCATCTTCGTCTTTTCAATTTGATCTTGAACACAAGATGACCTTGAACTTCCTCACCATCCCATCGAAATGACACAGGCTTTGAGCAACTGTAGGTCACCTGATCACTTGGATGAGCATCATAATCATCATCATCCCTTTTTTTTCCATATGACCTTTGACACAAGATGACCTTTAACCTCCTCATCATCCTACTGACACAGCACAGACTTACAGCTCCTGTAAGCCACATGATCACTTGGGCCATCATCATTGTCAATGATCACCTCATCTTCTTTTCAATTTGACCTTTGACACAAGATAAGGTCCTCATCATCCCATTGACATGGCACAGATTTTGAGCAACTGTAGGTCACCTGATCACATGTAGGTCACCTAATCAGTTGGGTCATCATCGTCATCTTGACAAGCACAATCACTGATAAGCATCAATCACAAAAAACAAACGTCTCCTTCTCCCTTACAATCACTTTGACCTTTGGTAGTTATACTGGCAGGATGTCCTTGATATCATTTTGACCTTTGACCTATGGCCCTTGTTCAACTCTTTGTCTGCAGAGGTAGCGAAGCTTCTCTATAGTCCCTCTCTTCAGTGGCTGTGAGCTCTGGAATACTCCCTGTATTTTAAATAAAATTTAAAAGAATAGTTAGGGAGCTTATTAGTTCATGTATAGAACAGACACCTCCAGGGGAGCATTTCATGAAAAGGTTTGTAAGTGATTTTCAGTGGCTAATTTGCTTTTAGCCAACCAGAAGTAAGGATTTGCAGTAGCTTTTAACAACATTCAGCTGAAATCACTTATTACTTATTTCACAAAATGCTCCCCTGGGTGCAAACTACAAAATGGTAGGTCTTAAGATCAAAGAACCATCAAAATTAGAATGACTCCAACAAGACTTTCAAGACTCAATTGCTACATGTATACATACTATTGGGCTTTCGCATCCTTCTGGGTACCCATTTAACACCTGGGTGGAGAGTGGCAAAGTGTGGATTGATACCTCAACAAAGGACACAAAGCCGTGGAGGGATTTGAACACATGACCCTTGGATTGCAAGGCGAGAGTTAAGAACACTACACCTCGACGCTTCCGATATGAGCTGTGATGAGGGAAAAATTGCCGGTTGCCCTAATTTATTTCCTAAGCTGGTTTCAACAAGAAAATACAAGAATTTCTAACGAGGTGTTTCTGATAGTACTTACCTCTAAGAATGTATGGCAGTCGATATTTGCAGATGCTGTTGTGACCTTCTTGAAGACATCGACGAGCGCTGAAATGTTGGTGGCTCTGATGATCTCTGTTTCGTTTCTTTTGATAAGTGAAAGGCAGACTCTGAAAAGGATCTTGGAACCTTCGTAGAATAGACAGTCCCATATTCTTAGTACCGTCTGGAGATGGGAAAAGATGGAAACAATGTGAACAGCACTGTCTAGTATATCCAAAATTCTCATGATCGTAACGAGAGATTTCAAGTATATTTTTATACCCATCTTGTCTAATGTCCACTTGGTCTAGCACCACTTTAGTGCACATGACTAAATTAACTGTTTATAAACCAAATGTTCATTTGACAAAGTGATAAAAAAGGAGGAAAGTAGATGAAGTGGAAATTTGACCATCTGGGTATTAGACTGACACTTGGACCAAGAGATGGTTGGATAAAATGAAAATTATACCTAACTGATTGTAGACCAAGTGGCCCGTATTCTGATGTCGGGTTTAACTTAAACTCAGGTTTAAAGTTGTGGTTTAAGTATGGGAAGCCAAAAGTATCAACATTTTTATTAAGTTGTATGTTTCTTATGTTTACTGTGCTCTTTCCTGATTCATCGATGGTGAAGACTATTTATACTTCCTACACAATTATGAATGATTTGAGAGCCGAATGAGCTGAAAGTATATCTCTACTGTTAGTGATTATGTAACAATTGGCTGTCCATACTTAAACCACAACTTTAAACCTGAGTTTAAGTTAAACCCGACTTCAGAATACGGGCCAGTGAATTTAGCCATGATGGTATTCAACGATCTGAGAATTAGACTTCTTTAAGTACTAGTAGACAAAGTGCATAGAAACCATGTTGAAGGACTGGGGAAGGAAAGCAATGCATTTCCCCTTTTACCTGTTTCTCCCCATTCTCTCTTCTTGTTTCCTTTTCTTTTACCTCTTCTTTTCTTGTAGTAAGATGGGATATTTTTTTGCTCAAAGTGTAACAGACTTTACTCTGGTTTGCATAATATTGCGCATTATGTTCATCTAAGTTTCTCCACACAGGAGCCTAATTTTCTACCACATACATTTAGGCTCCACACTCTTACATTCCGTATCCCACATGATATATGGGATTATTTTCTAAAATGCTATGTTTTATCCTAATTTCTTACATTGTTTGATGTAAAATTGGAACAAATCCAGTTCAAAACTCAAACTAACCTCCACAGGAAGTACATCTAAGAAGAGACAGATGAACCATTTGGTAGTTGGTATTGACCACGGGACCTGTTCTTTCTCCATATGCCTGGCTACGTCAGGACATTTCTCTTTGATCAGCTCACCCAGCACTTCCTGGTCTGTCTTTAAGCCACTCATGTGAGGTACATAGTAATCTAGAAATGATATTATCATTGATATTAAAAGGGCCTTTTATAGTACATCAAAAACATATATTTTGGTTAACATGATGTGCCTATACCAGAGCGTATTGCACGATGCGCCAAAATCTGACAAAACACAAAAAGCATATTGCATGATGCACCAAAATCTGACAAATTCTCAATGGGCTTATATACAAAACTTTCTGTGATACACGGTTGAATAAATAATGACCAGAAAAGATATGATTATGTTGGATACCAGGAATATTCCGCTTGTTAGGGTCAATAAGGCACTCATAGATCTACAATTCATGCGATTATCCCCTAATTCGCAGAGAATGTCTGGGCTCCTATTCTGACCAGTAAAGATAAAGATTACATTGGATACCAGGAATATTCCACTTGTTAGGGACAAATATGCACTCATATACAATTCATGTAATTATCCTGTAACTAGTAGAACATGTCTAACCTCCCGTTCTAAGCCATCTATGCTGACACCTACTGACATTACATGTATGGGCAATTCCTACCCTACATATTTAAAGTTTGTGGCCCATATTCTGAAGTCTGGCTAGACTTAGACAACTCTGCTAAAATTATGGGAAGCCAAAAAATAACAAAAGTTTGTTCACATGTACAGTGTACATTGTATGTTTCTTGTGTTTAATTTGCTCATTCTTTAATGGGCAAACTTACTTATCCTTCCCAGACATTAAGAATTATTTCAGAGTGAAATGAGCAGATACATTGAGCCATTACTGTTAGAGATTAGTGTCACAATTGACTATCCTTAGATAAACCACAACTTTAAACCAGAGATTGAATTAAACCAGACTTCAGAATATGGGCTTATGTGTCTACTTTGTAGTTTGCCTTCCTTTTCACCATTTAAAAAGTGGAACATCAATTTTTTACATCAAAGACAGTGTGTGATCTACATGTAACAATATCTCAAACTAGAATTCTGTCTTTGTTTACATTCAGTGTGTGATATGTACTGGTACTTCCTTATAATCTAAGGCCAATTTAAAGTGAAGAATACATGTATCTAGCAGTACTAGCACCTTTAATAATGGATAACACCTATCATTCCATATGAAAATACAAATTGGTATACAGTAGCGAGTAGGGTACACTGGATGAATCGATGAGGACCGGAGAATGTTTCATGAGATTTATCACTGATTTCTTTCAATGTCATCCGTTATAAGCTACTGAAATCCTTGTATCTGATTGGCTAAGAGCAATTTTACCAAAGAAACTAACTGAAAGGATGCTTCTTGGAATGATCCAATGAATGGCCGACCTTCAAGAACACAATCCTACTAAATCATTCCCTGACAAAAAGTTAAAGAAAGTTATTAGAATTAGAAGTTCTTGATTTGTGTCATCATATTTGCATACGGCAGTTGCCCATATGTTGGTAATATTTCGATTTTTTGATGGTTCATAATGACTATTAAAAAATTTGTATGGGAATATAAAGAGTGAAATGATTTGACTGTTAAAATACTGAAAGTACAATAAAAACCATTTACAATTTTTAGAGAAAATGACATTTCATTTATTCATTTTAAGTTCATGAGACATGGAAAGCTGCTCACATCCAACATCACACATCAAAAACTGAACTTCTAATAACTTTTTAAATCTTTGATGGATTTTCCTCAAACCTTTACCAATATTTTTTTTTGTATTTTTTCTGCTATTTTTACAATGAACGTTTTGTCAGGGTGAACTTCCCCTTTAAAGGGGAATCCAACCCAAATAAAAACTTGTTTTTATAAGAAAAAGAAAAATCAGACAAGTTGATAGGTGAAAGTTTGAACAATATTGGACTAACAACAAGAAAGTTATGAATTTTTAAAAGTTGTAAATATTGGTAATCACTATACCCATGGACACTTCAAATTGGCCGCATATGGGATGTCATAGTGATGTAAGGCAAGGACTACTCTTCCATGTACTCTAATACATATTATGGCTAATATGTCATTTTTCCCAAAAGTTTTATTTCAAATTATATTTTTCTTTCATGAGGACATAAAACAATATACTACCTGGGTTATATTTAGATTACTGCCCCAGGGGAATTGGTACTTAGGAGAAAACCACAAATCCCTGATGATATAGTACATGGCCTATGGGAAAGTTGTCCTTGCCCCTTGTCATAATTTACTTACCCAGTTGCCAATTTGAAATCTACACAGTATTAGTGATCTCAATTTTAAAGCAGCTATAACTTTCTTATTGCTTGTCCGATTTCTTCCAAACTTTCACCATTCTGTTTAATTTATTTTTCTCCTTCCCAACACAACATTTAATGGCCAAGGCTGGATTCCCCTTTAAGTTATTGATAAAATCTATAGAAATACCTGGCAATATGTTGGTTGTTAACTGAAGCAGTAAAAAGAAACAATTCTCTTCGTCTTGTAAGACAAGCAGCATGAGGGCGACGATGAAGTTCAGACCCTGGCAGTAACCGACCTCGGGCCGATGGTGGGCGAACGCTACAAGGACGTTAGACAAGGCTGTTCGTTTGCTGTACTGGGCATCGTTGCTGAAGTGAATGTTATCTGGGAATGTTCGATGAAGATCTGAAAAAACAATTGAAAATGGAAAAGACTTTCAAAAGACATAACATATGTATAAGTTTATAAGGGTAACCTTGCAGTAACCGATCTCGGGCCAATGATGAGCGAACGCTACAAGGACGTTAGACAAGGCTGTTCGTTTGCTGTACTGGGCATCGTTGCTGAAGTGAATGTTATCTGGGAATATTCTATGAAGATCTGAAAAACAAAATGGATAGATTGAAAAGATTGAGGAAAAGATGCAAAATATGTACAGGATTAGGAAGGCAGTAACCTCACAGTAACCGATTTCCGGCCGATGATGGACGAACTCATCAAAGCTGTTGGTTTGCCACACTGGGCATCGTTGCTAAAATGAATGTTGCCTGGGCAGGAATGTTCGATGAAGGTCTTAAGAAAAAGAAAATAACCTAATATAAATCAGTCAAATAAATTAATGATGTTTTTAAAACGTATAAGAAAATTTGCCAATACAGAAACAGCACAGATGATCATTGGTTGGAGCACTATGCTCTCATACAAAGCTGGACTACCACTTACACTTCTCTTGAAAATAGTAAGTTGACTGTGCTATCAAAATGTCAGGAAATCTTAAATGCCCCATTTAGCATAAAGTAGATCTTAACATTAAACATCAATAACGAAAATTCTTACAAGGTGGTTGGAGCAAATGCCAACATATACACTTTAAAAATAATGTAAATTTCTGCTGTAACACATGTACTTTGACAAGTTCAGTGTACTAAAATGTCAGTTGATAGTACATGTACTGTTATCATCTAAACATTGAATAAAAAAAAGACGTTTGTCAGGATTTCCTAGATGTAATAGAACTGATATTGTTTTATGATAAAAATCTCAGGAGAGTTGTGAATTGAGCAACTGGCTTATAAAGGCCAATACCAGTTTAATTTGGCTCTAACCTTTTGGGAGCCCCTTGACCAAGGTGAAATTGCTCACTAGTACAAATTAGTCAAAATTTACAGCATTTTTATCTTGTTATTATAGGGGAAACTAACAGTTCCATGCACTTCATTTTGCTATTCAACCGTGGGGGAGTGGGGGCAGAGTCAGGTCATATTGATGGAGGGGGGGGGGGTGGTGAGACTTTCTGTTCATTACTCTGCAGGCACAGACCTTTGTGGGGGGGGTTGTAATTCGTATAGTGCATAATGCAGAGTCTGAAGTAATGAGACTTTTTTAATTCACAATGTACTGTGGTTGCCTCAGAGAGAGAGTTTGGCATCTAGTCTTCACTCTAAACATTATCAGTTAAAGTGTCAAATATGAGTCTGTAATTGCAGACTATGTTTTCATTTGGATAACGGAGGTACTACATGTATTAAAGAGTTATTTGACCCTTTTCTTATCCTCGATTCTTTTCTCTCGCTCTTCTTTCTTCCCCGTTTTTTGCACTACTTAAAATGTCAGGGAGGGGGGAGCTTGAAAAATTTACATGAGTTTTCCTACAAACTGAACTGACTCAAAGAGTCAACATGTTTGTCACGTCGGTTCTTTATATGCGTCAACATCGCATGCTTTGGGTGCTTTCGGGATTTATCAGCACTTTCTCCTGGAAGAAGAAAAAAAAGATGACCTTTAAAGGAACTCCCTCCTCTGGTACACAGCCCGTTTACATTTCCCAGTGTACTCCACTTATAATGGCTACTAAATTTAATCACCAACAGCTTACTAAACACCTACGGCCATTAAAGTAAAGGGCCGATGTTTGCTCAAGGAAAATGAATATCCCCGGTCGATAATGACTTGGACTACAACCCTCGTGTTCCGCTGGATGCAGGCGATTGATTTTGCTTATTCAAGTGAGTTAGTATGGGGATATATTGCTTCCTGAGACAGAGCTAAAAAATATCATTATAATCAAGGCAGGGAGGGGAGTGACATGAATAAAAGAGAGCCGTAAAAAGCTGGAGAATGTCGAAAACACCTGAAATTGAAAGGGCTCACATACTTTTGAAGGCCTACAGAGGAAAGCAAAAAGGAGCTGAAATTATTACAGCTGAAAATCAAAAGCAAAATTAGCTACATTCAGCAAAAAGCTGTATGATATTGATGAATGCTTCACTCGTCCTATTAAAGCCTTTGGACATAAAGAGATCAAAATATCAAATTAATTTCATCTAATTGACCATAGATTTTTCATTCTGAAATTTATTGCATCTCTTTTTTTTTCTTCTTTTTTTCTTTTTTGTTTTAGTTATAGAGCCCTGAAGTTTTTTGTGGACTGGCAGATAAACACATTCATTCTCATATTTTTAACACGTCTAGTTTATCTTTGCACAACCCCTTTCTCCCTATCCTCTATAGAGGGCAGGGCCACGAGAAGGGGGCAGGGGTTGACTGCCCCACAAGATTTTTTCAATTAATAGTAACAAAAGGGGGATACAAAAGTTAAATGGTAATTTGACAGGGTGGGAATCGGAAAACACATTACTAATTGGAGTGATGAAGATTTATACCTATGCATTATTCCCTTTTGCTATCATAATTGAGATTCAATCAGAATTTATACTAGTACATACTTGACTTCCTTTATCGACAGATAACCAAACTATATTGATATTCTTGTTTGGACTGGTCAATGCTTCCTGAAAGAAGATCTTTATAAACAATCAATGTTTGTGTGGAACACTCTGACTTTGCCATCATGTAGTGATTTCCCTCATGTGTATGGGGCTTCTATTTGAATTGGATGATGACCAAATAAGAGGGAAAAAATCAATTTTTTATTAAGACTCAGAGTCAGTCTATAAAAGTACAGTTAAGTTCCGGGGAGTGTTACATGAAGTGCCTTGTCAGTGATTTTTCACTGACTAATTTGCCCTGGGCCAATCAGGTGCAATGATTTTGGTAGCTTTTAACAGTTGTCAGTGGAAATTCACTGGCTTTTGTTCCATGAAACACTTCCTAGGTCATATAATTGAATTGTGGTGTGAAACTGTCTCAGGAAGATTGTGAACTGTTTAATTATCCAGGGGGGGAGGGGTGGCAGAAGATGCAGGCGCACCACGTAAAATTCCAAAATCTAATGGCAAACCAAGTAAAAAATAACATAATTGAACACCCCATATAATGAGTATACATGTATGTCCCTTGTTTCCGCATACATTCGTAATTCCAAAGCTTCGTTATTCCGAAGGTTCGGATATTCCGAAAGTCGTTATTCCGAAGGTTCGTATTTCCGACGGTTCGTAATTCCGAAGGTTCGTTAGTCCGAAAACGAAATGAGGTTCGTAATTCCGAAGGTTCGTTAATTCGAAAACGAAATGAGGTTCGTAATTCCGAAGGTTCGTTGGTCCGAAAACTAATGATTAACGAGCCTTATTTCATTTTCGGACTAACGAACCTTCGGAACAACGAACCTTATTTCGTTTTCGGATTAACGAACATCGAGGTATAGGCAAGTTACGTGTTTCGGAATTACGAACCTTCGGAATATAGAACCTTCGGAATTACGAACCTTCGGAATTACGAAGTGTAACCCTTGTTTCTGCCTGTCAAATTTTTCAGACATATTCGCACCCCGTAAAAGTCTGACTGTCTGGATCTTACCTGACAGTATACAGTATTATGCAATTCTACAATTTGAAGTAAAAAATAAGTCAAGCAAAACACATTTGAATGTTCACTCAGACCTACATCATAATCACTCATTTACAAATTTATCATGTTTTAAAATGTATGATTTTATTTTGGATCGATCAAATCTCATATTCCTCAACCTTCTGGAAGCACTCAATAATCAATTCAAATTTCAACATGTGATATGTTACTAACAACAATCACTCATATCCATCAGCAGCCATTAGTACATGTATGTAAATGGTATTTAGACTTGTTAACATATTATTATCATAAATCTGGTGAGGTACAATATTGATTGTACCTGCAAAATTTATACAGTGCTTTTCAACGTTTCTAAGGGCTGCATACTATTACCCCAGATTTTAACATGGCTACCCTGAATTGGAGCACAACATTCAGGGAATTCCTTCTTTATGCAGGTGCCCATTACTACACTTGGGTGGAGAGTGACAAATAAAGATACAACAATAATTGCCTTGCAAAAAGTGCTGTGCAGAGTGGACTTTGAGCCTCAGACCTGGATCTGTCATTATTTAGATAACAGTTCACAGTAAAATTCAAATTGAACAACATAATTCTATAGGCCTACAACCCGCTTTAATACTATAGGGATGTTATTGTATTCAAAGATAATTTTTTTTTTCTCAAAAGTGAACAATATTCAGCATTTAAGGCAAGCAATAAATATTACAAATTGAATATTGATGTTTAAATTCAAAACATCAATTGTTTTTACTTGTTCATACAGTAACCCAAGTTGTATCAAGTGTTTGAACTTTGTTTTATTTCCTACATGTATATAAAGATCGAATGTTTATTTGCATGCTAAAGGTTGATAAAACACAATTCTACTGTATAATAGGCCCTATCATTTTCTGTACACATGCTGCATAACCTATAAACTGTTTGGGTACAAGTGCAATAAAATGTTATAAAAACATGATAAAGTACGATTAAACTGGGATTAGAGTAAACATGATAACAGAGTTGCATAACAACTGTTGTCAAGATAGTCGCTATCCAGTCCATAACGGAAATAATGAAATGTTCACTAATACGTGGTAAAGACGCTAATTTAAAGAGTTTTTATTTGATATTTATCTGCAATGTAAAATCTCATAGCAACTATAGGCTTTCAACAGAGACAGTGTCTTGTCCATCCTCTTTTACCTTTTCACCTGGGGAGTGTACATGTATCACAAAGCATGTTTGCAGTGATTTTCACGGACAAATTCGTTAAGAGCCAATCAGATGCAAGGATTTCAGTAACTTATAACATAAATTCTGGTGAAAATCTATAATGAAATGCTCCCCAGCATCTTATCAGCAATTTTCACTGAAAATTCTGCTCCAGATGAGCCAATCAGAGGCAAGAATTTTAGCAGTTTATTACAAAATCAGTAAGAAACACTTATTTTTTGTTTAACGAAATGCTCCCAAGCATCTTGTTATTTTCACTGACAAATTTGTTCTGAGCCAATCAGATGCAGGGATTTCAGTAGCTTATAACAAAAAGTATGGTGAAAATCACTCACTATGTGTTTCATGAAAGGCTCCCCAGGTTCTGTATATACTGTATAGTGGTATTACAATTCATTTTGAAAGGCGATATGGATTTCAACGGTTCTATCCATCAATCATTGTGCTTTCAAATCTTATCCTGAGAAACATTACCCCCTACAGTCACAATCAATCATAAAATTCTATCAGATATATACAGAGAAGTGCATTTGTTTGGTCATGGTGTGCTTACCCATGGCAGCATAAATATATAATATGTACATGTATACCCCTCACTATTCTGCATTATGCATATACACGTACTGTCATGTACTGCACTCTAAATGTTACGAGTAATAATCACTGATAATTTCGCTCTACAAGTACACCTGTACATGAAGCTCTTAAAAAACAGATGAATTCAGCCTTTTAGACAAAAATTTTGCTGTTTCACTACCAAAGAGCTATTTTTATTTTGCTCTTTTTCAAGTAATAAGTGTAAGTGGAGCGTTGTGGCCCAGTGGATTAGTCTTCTGACTTTGAAACAGAGGGTAATCCCAGCCATGGCGTAATTTCCTTCAGCAAGAAATTATCCACATTGTGTTGCACTCAACCCAGGTGAGGTGAATGGGTACCCGGCAAGATTAATTCCTTGAATGCATGAGCGCTGAAAGGGAGCTCGAGCTAAAGCCGGGGTAATAATAATAACACCGCGCCTCGGAATAGAATATTTCTAGATAGATGGCGCTATATTATTATAAATGCCTATTATTACGAGCAAGTTTACACTCTTCTCAGAGCTAACGCTCTGTCTATACGTGAGCTGACATTCAGTGACACATTTATGAAAATGTCTATACTTTCATCTCCATGTAAATAAAAAGTAGCAAACTAGAAAAGGAGAGTTTTTTCAATTCATGAAAACCGGACAGTGTCACTTGAAATATACTATTATTCTATTCTAGCAAAAGATATAAATATTTAGCTCATCAAATCTGTAAACACCTGCAAAACATTATGTTTGTAAATATGTGCCTTATGAGCTTGAATACCGGGCAATTCCATAAAAATAAATAATCAACCTTTTTGTATATCCGACCCCCATTTTCCTAAAGTTTTAGTTCACTTCATAAACTGGAGATGAATTTTCTCTCAATTTAAAGAAAAGGTATATACACAGGTTTTATACCTCTCTTTTATATACTTTCCTTTCTTCTCTCTTTTTTTTCTTCCTCTTTTCTTCCCTTTGTCCTCTTTTTTTACTGTTAATTAGTACTTGAAAAATCACAGGGGGTGGTCCCCCTAACACCCCACCTCCCCTCCTCTCCATATGGCGCTGCCCTTTCTTCCTGATACTGGAGGCTGAGATGAGCTATTCAAAATCATGTCACTTCTACATGGAGGAGGATCGAGGGTGTTGATTTAGTTTCAACATGTTTGCATAATTCACATGCCCCAAAGCTGATCCGGGCCCCATTTACACAAAGCTTGGCGATTGATCATAGAGCTGATTTATACTGCGATCGATTGCATTGATTATTGCGTAGGATCTATTGTAAGAATCTGCCTTACGATCAATCACTAAGCTTTATATTACGGGGCCCTCATAAAATTCTAAGTATGCTGATAATTCTCAAATGACTCTTTACCATCATCCTAATGACGGCACGACAGCATGCACATATTCATCTCTTTTATAGCGAAATGGAAAATTAAAATTTCTATTAAAAATGTGAATAATAAGGAATGATTCAACTGTCATACATTTGAATGGGCAGCGCTTTATCACAACACATGCTACTTTTAATGATGGCATGACAGCATACAACTCTTCATCTCAATATTAAAAGAAATGGAAAATCAGCATTTCTAATGCATTTTGTTTCGAGATGAGAAATAATCTGAAACTAAAACTGATGAAGTATATCTCCATAATTTTGACTTTCTCTTTCAAATGATAATAATAATAGCTGGATTTATAAAGCGCTTTTTGCCTGAGGATACCAAGCACTGCTATTATTACCCCGGCTTTAGCTCGAGCTACCATCACCGGCGCCCAGTGCAGTCAAGGAAATAATCCTGCCGGGTACCCATTCACCTCACCTGGGTCGAGTGCAGCACAGTGTGGATAAATTTCTTGCTGAAGGAAAACACGCCATGGCTAGGATTTGAACCCCAACCCTCTGTTTGAAAGGCTGAGCCAGAACCACTAGACCACGGCGCGCCCACACTGGTCAGTCACTGTGACTAGAAATAAAGCTTCCCCTTAAAATTTGTCAGAACACTGATTTTAATATTTCTGAAACTTACACTGGGTGGGGGTGGGGGACCAATACTGCTTTGGATTGAATTAAAAGAAGAAAAGCTTTTCTTCATATCAAGTTTACATGACATCACAATGCAGAATGCAATACTGACTTATTATGCAGAATATAATAATAATAATAATAATTAACATTTATATAGCGCTTAATACAACAGTTTCTAAGCGCATTGGAACGAAAAAAAAAGTGAGAGAGAACAGGATATGGAATTATTAAAGAGGACTGCTTAATGAGGTAAGATTTGAGGAGTGTTTTTGAAAGATTCAACAGTGGATGCATTACGGATGGAGATGGGGAGATTGTTCCAGAGATTGTTCCAGAATATGTAGTAAGTAGCAGCCATACTATTTTAACAGTCTGAAAATTGACAGTTTTGGAATGCATGACTATCACCCAAATGCTGCTTTATTGCTGAAACTAAAAACTTAGGGCACTCAAATTGAGGGGGGGGGGGCAATCTAATCAAATAGTTCCAAGCTTCTAATTAGGTGAAAGACTTGCAGTGCCCTTGGTTCTGCTGAAAATCAAATGCATTCACACCTCTCCTCTGTGATCAGGCTATGAAAATCAACACAATAGTGAGACGAGGCGATCAATAACCCTCACTCAGCAAGCATGACATTTCACACTTGCACTTGGAGGGAGGGGGAAGGGTTATATGCACCCCCTTCTGAAATGATTCCAGACCAACAATAGCAGGATTTCAATAGCAAATATGATTAGGAATCATATAGTGAGCTGTAAATCATACAAAGCTATTAGACTGTAAATTGTTCCTTCCCTCTTTACATAACCATGTCCATATTAACTTGTGAATCAGTTTGTGAAATGCATAGATTCCTTCCCTCAATAGAACATCATCTTAGCCTTTGTATATATTCAGGAATGGGGGCGCACTTGATATACAAACAAATTCTACCATTTAAACAATACAAAGAAAGATTGCCCCCCCCCAAAAAAAAAAAAAAAAAAAAAAAAAAAAGTCATAATAAAAAAAAATAAGAGATGAAAATATAAAATATAAACAAATAAAAATAAAATGAATAATAACATCAAACAAATAAAAAAAAAATATGAAAATAAAAAAATTGAAAATGGGTCAAGGCATTGTAGCAAGCCCCCCCCCCCCTCCACCCCCTTCAGATATGAGCTTTGGTTATATCTTGACTGACTGCAACAGTTGGGGAGAAACAGAACAGAACTAGTGACAGTTTATGATCAATCAAATCAAGATCAATAAAAAAGTGAGATCGATTTTGACCAATCACAATACTTCACAAGACTGGTCATAGTATTCAATCGTTGAAATGGCCTTCTATCCCTTGGTCTGGATCTGGAAGACTCTGGATACGCCACTAAATATCGACTGTTCAGTGCTTTCCAAAGCGGATATTGAAGCGAGCCAGTTATTGAGGGTAACTGGCAGAAAATTGACAGCCCTGATGAATATCAACCCCAATTTACCTTGATACTACAATTTAGATGTTTTCATTTCACGCCAACCAACTTCAACATGCTCCAGAAAAAAATGCATTCAATATGCCAGTCTCCTCCTCAAATTGGACGATCTATGCAACGATTAAGAAAGACCTATTTTGGCAATAAAAGTGAAATTGAGTGAGGGATGTTGATTCATGTCTGTGATAAATGTCTCTCTGGATAATTGGCCCACTTTATGCTGCTTCTTGCAGAGTGCAAAATCTAATTAACAGTCTGATGTCCCGATTTTTAGGAAAGAAGCGAGCAGGTTGCAGGTTTCATCTGTTCAATTAATCTTTGGTTTTTTGCTGAGTTTTCTTGTCTTTCTGCTTGACTTATCTTGATCTTGATGCAATAATGATTGGCATGGCAAGCATGACGTGACTTGAGCTTCAACGATGATTATCTCGTCCCCCTCTTGTTTCGCTTTGTCTGCCTCAAGCTCTGACTTTGTCTCGCTCGTCATTCCTTTATAATTCTATTTTAGGAGTTTTCCAGATTTTTTTTTTGTGCCCCATGATGATTTGTTTTTTCAGTATAACTTCCACTTTTTCCATCTCTCTAATTCTCTTGCAACCTCTATGCATAATAACTTCCACTTCCATTCTTTTTCTCCCTCCCTCTCTCTCTCTCTTTCTCTCTTCCATCTTTTCTTATCTCCCTCTCACTCATTCTCAATGAGAATCTTTCGTTCCAGCTTCTTTAATTCTCCATTTTGCTCATAAGCTCTTTGAAAAACACTGTCTTTTTCTCCCTCACTCTCTCCGCCCCTCATCATCACATCTGTTTTGTTTTATTTTTATCATACTGCATGAAATATGAAATATTCAACTTTAAGCTCTGTTGGCATAAATCATAGCTCGACTCCACCTTTAACATGTGGAAACATCATGGTAAAACTTTATATAAATCAATGATCAAAAGCTTTCTTATCATCAAATATGCAAAATAAAATATGATATTTCATTTTGAATACTCAACTAGAAACAGACCTGCTCTAAACATCGGCTATTACAAATAATATTGTTAAAATAAATTTCTTTTAAAAAAATGCAAGTCATGAGACAATCTACTATCTCATGCGGATATGAAATAATTACCAGAGAAGAAACATAAAAATGCTGAACCTAAAACATATTCATCCATCACGTACATGTATACAACATGCAACTCACCTATATTGATAACTTCTACAATATCTGGGTCTTTAGGAGCATCTAGAAGATGTTGATATAAACCCGGGTTTTTCTTCTTGAGTTTAAGCGCACCACTCACCATCATCCACACCGTCCCTCTGTGTTCCGATGGGATACCCTTGCGGATGTATCGCTTCACTGCAAAGAAAAACAAGACATTATTTTTGTATTGTAAGTAAATGTAAAATGTAAAAGGTTAAGAATCAGACAAGCTTCAACAAATACATACAGGGAGGTATCATAATGCAGTAATGGAAATATCAAAAATATGCAAGCATAGGGATCATTGGAGCATTCACACTGCCCGTGTTCCGATGGGATACCCTTGCGGATGTACCGCTTCACTGCAAAGAAAAACAAGACATTATTTTTGTATTGTAAGTAAATGTAAAATGTAAAAGGTTAAGAATCAGACAAGCTTCAACAAATACATACATGGAGGTATCATAATGCAGTAATGGAAATATAAAAAATATGCAATCATTGGAGCATTCACACCGCCCTTGTTCCGATGGGATACCCTTGCGGATGTACCGCTTCACTGCAAAGAAAAACAAGTATTTTTGTATTGTAATTAAATGTAATTTAAGGTTAAGAATCAGACAACAAGCTAAATACATAGGTATCGTAATGCAGTAATAGAAATATCAAAATATGCAAGCACTTCTACAGTTGTATAGGGATCCTTGGAGCATCCACACAGCCCCTCTGAGCTCATATATGGGATCCCATTTCGGATGTACTGCCTCAATGCAAAGCAAAACAAGATGATATCAGGTATCATGCTGGAGAGTGAACAAAAAATTATTCTCATTTCGTGTCCATTGTCTACATACGTACAAATAAATGTCAGATATTTAGCCAGGACTTGGCATATTGCACAGCCTTCAGGCAGCAATCAGGTCTTTTGGTCTACTTTGCTGATTAGAGGAGTGTAACATGGTTTGTGGAAAGCAACATTCACAATTTACATGTATGCTAGATCATCATCCATTCCATGTACCCTTACATTTTCATGTTGGATTTGCATCTGCCCATTTCTGTACAAATGACATCGGTTGGGAGACTTCCATATCTAGGACCGTGGAATAACCTTCATTGTAATGCTATCAGCCCTTGGCCGTTGTAAGAGTTTGTCTACCCTATTCTATCCTTCCATTTTTTTTAGTAAAGAATTCTTCCATATCTTTAGACAGCAACACGATGAGAGGCTAAACCATAAAGATCTCTATGTGACTCAAGTTTTGCTTTAAGCCATAGCAAGTCGATTGCAAAGCGGACGTAATCTAGAACATAGTAAATGCATTAAAAATGCCAGTCAAATCACAATGAACAGCCGAGAGGTCTTTGTCGAAAAATGGTGAACCGGGGCAGCAGATCATTATAAGATTTGCAGCTGACAAAAAATTGCAAATACTTTGTTTTTCCAGAGTCACGGACGAAACTGCTGTTTTGATTCACCGATTTTGGACATAGACTGTTTTTTCATGAAGGGCTTTTGACAATAGATTTTTCCAAGTTCCAGAAAGCGTCTGCAAAGTGTTGCAAAAACTCCATAATGTAATATAATGTGTATGATCAACATCCCCTGAGAAAGATCTGGCCAATGCTGTGATGCATGATGCACCACACACAACTCAATATGCGATGTCAAGTAACACTTCAAAAGATCCCAGGACCCTGTTTCATAAAACTTGTTAGAAAATTGATTAACAGATTTAACAGTGAAAAGCTTTTAAAATCTTTGAATTTGATTGGCCGATAGTAAACTTGTTTACATAAACTGTAATTTGTTTATTATAACAAGTATTTATGAAACGGGCCCCAGATCTGCTATCTAATGCAGATATGAAATGATTACTGTATCACTTACAGTGAGCAACATAAAAATATACTGACGTAAATCTTCTTCTTTATTCATTTATATGGACACTGAGAGTTAAAGATAAATACCAGTTGTGGTAACGATCTCAAAATGAGTTCGAACAGAATCCAAGAAATTACCACCAAATGCGAGTATAAAATATGTATAAATAAAATATATGTGCCAAATAGCTCTGGAAGAAAAAGAGTTAATTGCTGAGAAATGAACAAAATAAGCACTGAATTCCATCAAACGTCAGGTATTTTTGGAAGCAATATTAATACACTGTCTCACATATGCTTTTCTGTGAATAGTGATCATCAGAATGATCGATTTTGAGCTAACATTTCATGAGATATAGCTTACGTTAATGTACGAGATCTAGATGTATGATATTTTGACGATTACATATAAGCTTGATCTAAAGACTTTCTCACGAAATAATTGTTTGCTGCAACTACTGTCTTTTACCTTTCATTTTTATTGCTACTGATTTCTAATACTGCACTGTAATGAAATGAACATTGAGACGCTAAATAAAAATGCTCAAAATAACATGTTTCACTGCATAACAGAATCAGTAAATCACTACGGTGAACGTAAAAAACATGTCATTCGCAAAATTCAGTTCTCATCCTTATTGTTTGAGTGACAAAATTTTAGTCAAAGTAAATAAAACTCTTCTGGGGTGCAAAACAAACTGCAACACTGAATCTATTCGGGAAACTCTTCCCTTAAATATGGCATTAAACTTGAAGCTTCATTTCAGAGAGCTGTTTATATTTCATCATCTATACATCTTCTTGTCATTACATGCAATTTCTGGTTTTTGTCACTCCACAGATTACAATAATGCATAAAAATGAGTGCAAATCAATACAAATCAGGCGTGCTTTGACTAAAACCACTCAGGAAAAGCACACATCTAATTATTTCATGCCCCTACATGCCCTACTTTTCGAGGGGGCAGAACCGTCTCTTCCATCGCCCCACCCCCCACTCAGCACAGGCAGGAACTACGCAATCGAGCGCAGTAGGAAATTACCCCGTAATATATGCCTCCTAACCCAAGGCTATCACCTTCCTTTCTCAAGACATATCCTTCTTGTATTCCATTGAAAACCTCCTTCCATTTCCCGTCACTCCAATAATGGCCCGCCCCGGGCTCCCGAACGCTCAATTCCTGATGCGGTGGCGCCATTAACACAAACCCCGCTAACCCTCTTCTGCGTCTTGTTTTTTCTCCTCTCTGGAGGATCTCGGCATGGTCACTCCGGCAATTTAATCTACGCGATTGACACAGCGCTCCATTCAAGGACTGATATTGAATATCTTCTGCTTGAACACAGAGCCATATACATTGCATTAATGGTTAGATCAGTGGTATTCAAAGTTGCTCCTACAAGATTAAATTTGGGACAGGGTGTGTAAAAAAAAATCTCTGGTTGTATTTTCCCCTACAACATTACAGGGTACGTGCATGCTATAAAAACTACTGACACAGTATTCCATTCAGAGGCAATTATTTAAAGAACATACTGTTCTGCTTGAACACAGAGCCATACAGATTGCATTAATGGTTAGATCAGTGGTATTCAAACATACCCCTACAAGATTAAATTTGGTACAGGGTGTGTAAGAAATCTCTGGTTGTGGGGGGTTCAGTATATGTCCATGCATGCTATAAAAAATATTGACACAGTATTCCATTCCGAGCCAATAACGAACACATTCTGCTTGATATTCAAACATACTTCTACAGGAATAAATTTGGTACAGGGTGTGTAAACATTTCATGGTGGTGGGTTTATTTTCCCTGCATAATTATGTAAGAATAAGATGTACATTGCATGCATGCTATAAAAAACTATTGACACAGTATTCCATTCTGGGCCAACAAAGAACATATTCTGCTTCAACACAGAGCCACATTGCATTTATGGTTATACCTGTGATAACATGCTCCTACAGGATTATTTAAATTGTTGTACTACAGTCTACAGGGTGTGTAAAAATTTTCTGATTTTGTTTTTTCCCCTGAATATTGAAGTAATTATTGACACAACATTCTATTCACAGTCAAAGCCAATATTATAAAGAACATACAGTGTGTTCTGCTTAAAAGAAATAAGTAGATGGTTAGTTATGGTTAGTTGAAAGTTCCATGATTTTCAAACACACTTCAACATGTACTCCGGATTAATCGATTTTGAGATTTTTGCAGAAAATCAAAGTACAAGTCCTAGTCTATTCGTAACTAAATTTCTAGGTAGCAATTTATATTATTTTATGAGATATGAGAGGATTTTCACGGCGGTGACATACATTTTTTTTAATAAAATGCGCAAATCCCATTGGAAACATGTACTGTAACAGAGCGATACGACGCTTTGACTGACCGCGATTTCAATGCGCGCGGTCAATTAAACTGTCGTATCGGCCATCTGCACTGCATTGACTTTGCACGAGAAAAGCGATACGACGTTTTGACTGACCGCGCACATTGAAATCGCGGTCAGGGTTGTTGTATTCCCTATGGCGTTTTTGTCCGGGGGAAATCTAAACCGCTCAAACCGAAATTACAAGCATGTAGCTCTTTTGAGATATTTTTTCTGATCCTTGCTTTTGTGTAAAAATAAGGATAGGATACCATTGTCAAGCATTTGTCTTGGTCTTTCCAGCCATGTATTTTTCTAGCAATGAATACATTGTAATGCTGGGGAACTAAGTGTGAAAATTAAGTAAACTATGAAGTCGATTTTCTCTGAAATGGGTTTGCACCGTCGTATGTATGATACGATGGTTCGGAAGAGCGCCGACAATGTTCTGGTTGTTGGTATTCTTTCTCTGTACCTGTATATTAAACTCAAGAGTCATGTATGCATTAATGGTTACATCAGAGGTATTCAAACACATCCCTACAGGTTAAATTTTTGTACAGGGTATGTAAAAATTATCTGATTTTGGCCCTTTTGTCTGCATATTGACACTGCATCCCAATCAAGGGCCAATTGAGAACATATTCTCAAGGAACATAGAATTTGAAATACTGTGTCAATTTTGATGAAGCTGTCGCTGTCACCATCACCTAGTCTTGCTCTGCTTATGCTATGCAGGTGAGACAAAAAGGAGAGAAAGAAAAGAGATTGAGAAAAGACAGACAGACAGATAAATAGAAGATACAGAAAAAGACACACAGAGAAAGGGGAGAGAAACAGAGCAAAACAGAGACAAACAGACTTAAAAAAGGAAACAAGAAAAAAAAAAGAGAAGACAAAGAGGGACAAACGGAGGAAAAGAGAGGAAAGAGAAACAGCAAAGCACATACACATACTCTGTTTATAAACAGAAGATAAGAAACAACTTTCCGCTTTCCATTCTGTATAAATTTATAAAATAACCAAATCAAACCAACTTTGGAGAAATCAATCAACAATCGCCCATCATCACCACTCTCTCCATTTAACTTTGGAATAAACAAATCCAAATGTTTTCTCTGAAACACTTGTGCTGATAAACAAATGTATCAGCAGTGCACCACCGAGTACACTCTAAATACCAAGGATTTAAAATAAATCGAGATCAGCTGTGAATACTGACCAGCCAAATATTAGATTTAGATTTAAACCTTGTTGATTCAAATATAAATCTAAAAGATTTGAATTTAAATCTTTTGAGATCATTTAAAAGTCAATCCTTATAAGATCTAAAAATAAATTCAAAATTCAGCTGGTCACTATTCACAGCCGATCTGGATTTATTTCATCTCCTTGGAATTTAGAGTGTAAGTGTTCAAATACCCACGATCTTGGAAATAGGGGAAAAAACATAAGAGAGACATGCACACAGAAAGACAGAAAGAAAAAGGAAGAGGAGAAAAGACAGTGAGAATGAAGGAAAAAGAGAAAGAAAAGAAGAGCCATGTAGACAGACATAGAGCAAGAAAGAAAGAAAATGAGATAAAAAGAGACATACAGAGAAAAACCTTACCAAACAGAGAAATCAATCTACAATCGCCCATCTTCATCAATCTCCCCATTAACTTTGGACGAAAAACAACCCCAAACATTCTCTCAGAAACGCTCGTCCAGATAATAAATTTCTCTGCCCCACGGCGTCGGGAAGGCGTTCCAAAACCCACAATCCTTGGAAAAGGCAAAAAAAGGAGGAAAGAGAGAAATGCACACAAGACAGACAGACAAACAGAAAGAAAAAGAGAGAAGAGAAAAAAAAGAAAGTGAGAATGGGGGAAATAGAGAAAGAGAAGAAGAGCCACATACAGTGGTGCTCATAAGTTAGTGAACCCCACCAAAAAATGAACATATTTAAAGTGTCAAGGTTCTGTCATGTTTTATATAATTAATTGTGAAGTAAGGTGATCAAATATTATTTACAATAAAGCTCGTTTCTCTGGGCTCGCCGAACAGCGTTGTTTTTTACAATCAACATTCAGCAAGGAGTGCATTTTGTGGTGGGGATCACTTAGTTTTGAGCACAACTGTAGATAGACATACATGTATAGCTAGAATTAGAGTAAAGGAAATAAAAAAAGACATACATGTACTAGACAAACCAAACCTAGAAAATTAGGAAAAGTCATCTATCATCATCACTCTCCTGACTACAGACTATGAAACAATCCCAAACATTTTCTCTGAAATGCTTGTCCAGATTTCTCTGCCCCATGCAATCTGGTATACATGTAGGTGTTCAAATACCCACAATCCTTGGAAAAGGGGGTAAATAGATAAAGGAAACAGATAGACAAACAAAAAGAGAAATGGGAGGAGGGGGGCAGAAAGAGAGGAAGCGTGGAATAGAGAAAAAATAACAAATTGAGACAAACAGCTAGACAGACAGCAAGAAAAAGAGAAGAGATGAAAAATAGACATGTATGTACAGGAGACAGATAGAGAAAAACCAAACCAAACATGGATAAATCAATGCAATTGTCCATTATCACTCTCCCCATCTATACTATTGACTCTACAAACCTAAACATTTTCTCTTTATTTTATTAAAACGCTTGTCCTGACAACAAACTCTGCCCGTGCCATCAGGAAGGTGTTCTGATACCCACAATTCTCGGGAAAAGAGAAAAAGAAGACAGACAAACAAAAAGATAAAAGGAGAGACAAGAAAGTGAGATTGAGAGATATAGAGAAAGAAAAGAAGAGAGATATGGATAGACATACAGCAAGAAAGAAAAAAGGAGATGAAAATAGGTAGACAGAGAAACACCAAACCAAAGAAACAGAGAAATCAATCTTCAATTGTCCATCATCATCACTCTCCCCATTAACTACAGACTATAAAACAAACCCAAATGTTTTCTCCGAAACTCTTTCCCTGATAACAAATTGCCCTTCCCCGCGCCATTGGGTATGGTGTTCAAATACCCAATCCTTGGAAAAAGGGAAACATGAGAAAAGAGAGACAGGCAGACAGAAATACAAAAAGACAGAGAAAGAGAGAGAATAGAAAAGGTAAATTGCCAATTTTGTCCAATAACCATTTGGTCCAATCATCACTTCGTCTAATAACCAGTTGGTCAATACCCATTTTCTTTTCCTTCATTTTGCACAATTAACACAAATGGTATATGGTCTAAATGGCTATCGGACCAACTGGCTATTAGACAGAATGGCATTAGACTAAATGAAAGTAGACCATGTGGTGAGTGGACAAACTGATGGTAGACCAAATAATAGTAGACGAGTTGGCAATTGGACGAATTGGCATTAGACGAATGGAAATAAACCTAAGCAAGACAGTGAGAAATACAAAAATGAGAATGAGCAGAGGAGACACAGACAGACAGAGAGATATCAAGAGAGAAAATGAGTTAAATACAGACAGTCATATAGAGAAAAACCAAACCAAACTCGGAGAGAAATTTTATCCACCTACAATCTTCCATCATCTTCACTCTCCCATTTACCTACAGACTAAAAAACAAACCAAAACGTTTTCTCTGAAACACTTGTCCTGATAACAAATTGCTCTTCCCCCCTGCGCCATTGGGTATGAAAAGGGAAACATGAGAAAAGAGAGACAGGCAGACAATAGACTGAGAAAGAGAGAGGACAGTGAGAAAGACAAAATGAGAATGAGCAGAAAAGACACAGACAGACAAGACAGCAAGAGAGAAAAGGAGTTAAATAGAGACAGTCAGATAGAGAAAAACCAAACCAAACTCGGAGAGAAATTTTATCCACCTACAATCTTCCAGCATCTCCACTCTCCCATTTACCTACGGACTAAAAAACAAACCAAAACGTTTTCTCTGAAACACTTGTCTTGATAATCAACATCTCTGCCCCATGCCATCAGGAAGGTGTTCTAATACCCACAATCTTCGAAGCATGGTGCAACGAGTATTGCCCACGCATAGCAACGGTGACAATCTTCGCGTTGATTAAAGAAACGTGCTCCCTAACTCAATCGGGAGACGCAAATTTGATTTTGAGTTGTCGAAGAGCAGGTTATTGGCAGGACAGAGAAGCAGGGTGCAATTTCACCACATATACAAACTGCATGAACAGTCACAATTTTCACATTTTCTCTTTGAAAGAGATAGAGAAAAGCGTTAAAAAGGACATTAATAGTCTTCTACAAAAATAGAAAATCTTTTACAAGGGGCAGCATTTTTATGACACTCTTGTTGCAAACTAATCCCCTGATTTCACAAATTGGTGGTAGTGGTGAATAACATGTATTAATTGTATCTTTACAATTTATATTTTTTTGCATTTTCCGAAATCATTCGCCAACATCTTGAACCACTCACACACTCCCAGACCATAATGACGCCGAATTATATGACCAAACATCACCAAGTAAATAGAAGCAACACAAGATTTCTATTTCTATAAATTGACAGCGACAGCTAACAGGCATCGCTGAGATAGGTGACGTTGTGAAAATCTCCCATGTAGATTTATGGCTTTGTACACAAGATGACATAATACACGTAGCTAATGCATAAAGTACCATGACTCTTGCATGTACATGTATTTCATGATTTCATTATTAGTTCCATAATGGATGCCTTTTGCATGTTATGGTGCCTGCAATCCTTTTACCTTGAATTATGTATTTTCAAAAAGTGAGTTGCATTTATTAAAAAAATATATGGAGCGTTGTGGATGTGGAGCATTGTGGCCCAGTGGATTAGTGTCTGGACTTTGAAACAAGGGTTGTGGGTTCGAATCCCAGCCATGGTGTAATTTCCTTGGGCGAGAAAATTATCCACATTGTGATGCACTCGACCCAGGTGAGGTGAATGGGTACCCAGTAGGATTTACTCCTTGAACGCTTTAGCGCCTATTAATATGGCGGCTCAGCTACAGCCGGGGTAATAGTATGATACCAAGAATCAAAGCGCAGTTGAGTATTTATATGCACAAGTAATTAAACTGCGCTATATTTAAATATATTACTATAAACATATTAAGAAAAGATCTCTGAATACAAAGCTCATTCAACATTATTGACTTTTTTGGATAGAGACTAGAGAGGATGATAAATGATCCCAGAATCTTAGAAAGCTATTGTATACGTATAAAAATCAACTTTCTTTTGGTTGCATGCACACTGGTCTATTCGTGAAATCAGTGACAAATTGAGCTCTCTCTTTTTCTGGACACTTTTGTTTTGACGATATACATGATTGATTCCCATACGCTGGGGCTAAATTGCTTGACAAACAACGACTAAATTCCCTTTTTCATATTTACATGTATTTCCTTCTCCCCTCTACTCAATTTCTATCCCTCATTTTATATTTTTGCGAATAAGGGATAACTGAACATGACAATGAGGGGGGGTACAGGATACATGCAGTGACCTACTTTGGTGTGAGGTGGTTAGCTCCATGGTTCAAGCAACCTTTCTCATGGTGTTCCGGGATCGGTAGCATAAAGTCTTGTGATTGATTATATGGCAAATTCTACAATTGATTGCACTGACTATTATATATGATCAGTTTTAAAAATCAGCCACAAGATCGATAAATAAGCTTTTATGTTAAGGGGCCCAGATCTCCATTCCTCAATCCTTTTTATCATCTAAAATGTCTAAAATCTAAATATTTATATATATATATATGTACCACCCTTTTAAAATGAGGACATTAGTGTCAACTTCCAGCTTTGAGTGTTTGTCATCTAAAGTTACATGTAAATGTCATCTAGGAGTGTTTCTAGGTCATTTTCACCCTTCTAAAACATACACTGTAGCATCAACAAATTACCACATTAATAACTTTATTTTTCTATTAAGATGAATTTTTTTCTCAAATACATTGTAAATATTTCTATATCATTTATATCTGTACATATATTCATCTTATCTTAACCTAGGTTAGCTTTATTTAGTGTCAATTGTTAACCTCAAATACCTTCCCCCCCAAAAAAAATAATAATAATAAAATGAAATAAACAAGGCAAAAGCAATTTTGTGTCTCGCACACTTATGAAAATAACCAAAAATATCGGGATTTGCGAGGGCACGCAACAGAATTGTATCGAAACTTCATTGTGAAATGACTGGGATGGAATAACACTTGTCATAAGAGTCTTGCACCTGAAAATGACCTTTCACTTTACCATGTGACCTCCAACTGCAGAATAACATGCAGGTCGCCTAAGTACATCTACCATCCAAGTTTGGTTGAAAAGTGACTTACGGTTGCAGAGTTAGGTGTCATAAGAGAGTCTTGCATGTAAACTTAAACGTTGACCTGAAAATGACCTTTGACCTTACCATGTGACCTCCGACTGCAGCATAACATGCAGGTCCCCCAAGTCCATCTACCATCCAACTTTGGTTGAAAAGTGACTTACTGTTGTGGAGTTAGGTGTCATAAGAGAATCTTGCATGTAAACTTTAACGTTGACCTGAAAATGACCTTTGACCTTACCATGTGACCTCCGACTGCAGCATAACATGCAGGTCCCCCAAGTCCATCTACCATCCAAGTTTGGTTGAAAAGTGACTTACGGTTGCGGAGTTAGGTGTCATAAGAGTCTTGCATATATAAACTTTAACGTTGACCTGAAAATGACCTTTGTGATTTGCGAGGGCACGCAACAGAATTGTATCAAAACTTCATCGTGAAATGACTGAGATGGTATAACACTTGTCATAAGAGCCTTGCACGTAAACTTTGCACGTTTGTGACGGACGGACGACGGACGGACGACGGACAGACGACGGACAACGGACGGACGACATTTGGATCCCCAAGTCTCGCCTGCACCTCTGGTGGGCGAGACAAAAATGTAATTGCTCATGAAATGGAGGTATATCATGAATTTTAATGAATTAATTGGTATCATAAGTGTCACAAATATGGAAGAAATATATCAAAAAATCCAGCAGTCATTAGAAGTGTGATTTAAACTTCTGGTTTTATACTATAGACCAGAGTTAAATCGAGGTTCAATTATCAGAATAACACCCATTGGGTTTATACAATCAATCCCATCTTTTATCAAATGACACCACAGCACAAACATCACCATTAATGGGTAAACTATGTTCCATAAAACAAACATGGATGAATGATTTTCACTGCTGTCAAAATAGCACGGCCAAATGAGATTTTTCATGGTGATGTATGAAATTACCACTCTCAAATATTTACAATTTAAACATTGCCAGATGATGGATTCTCAAATATCGTTTTGAAATCTGATCGGCAATGCAATTATTGTACTGTTGGTGACTTGGTTTGTGCATTGTAGATGTCACTATCTGTCTACATAGATGTCTAGCCTGCGTTTTACCTCTATCCTCTTTTAACTCATTGACATTTTACTTTCGCAGCATTCAAGTACTCGCCATTTTAAGTGCATTTCATTTATAATGAAATACAACAGTATATGGTATACAACAGTATAACATATGTTTGACTTGATTGTTCCTATTTTGATTTGGCTTTAAAATGTAATTTCATCTTCATGTATTGTAGGTGGCGACACGACATTTACTCCGGCGACAAATACTCTGGGCTTTATTTCGTCTAAGATATAGGGTAAGGGTGAGGGTTGTGGTACAATAGGGTTAGGTCATCCCATCTAATAGTATGTGGAATTTGATCGCAGCAATTGTTGCTGGAGCAAATGTCATGGAAACAATGTTATAGGTATACAGTGACACATAAAAAAACAGAATGATTGATCATAGAACTGGGGAGCGTTTCATGAAAGGACTTGTCAGACTTTTTATCCGACAAGTCCTATTTTATCTGACAGTTACCACAGTAACATTGCTTATCAGCCAATCAAAATCAAGGAAAGATATCAGATCTGACAAGTTGTCGGACAAAAATGTTGATGAAACGCTCCCCAGAATTGATTATCATTATTGATCACACTATGTATCAAAACTTGTGGCACCTGACACACAAAACTCATTAATCATAAATTTCATTTTAATGATGATAAACACTAATAACAATTTGCAATTAATGACTAAATTTCTGTGTACATGTTCAAATAGAGAAGAGAACTGATTATTTCACATCTTCTTTAGATTACCGGTAAGAGATATGACTGAAACATATTCTTATTTTGCTGTTTTACGTATTAAATTTGTTCACTTTCATCGTGCTGACCAGTAGAGGTAATGTGGCTCAGTCAATGAGTTTCAGGACTTTGAACCACAAGCTTCAGGGTTCAAATCCCATGGCAGTACATGGATCCTTTGGCAAGGCATTCACCTACTTTCCACAGGTCTACAAGAAGGTGAAGTATTATTACTGGCGCAGAGTTATTCTTTGAATGTAGCACCTTGCTTAATAGACATGCTACAGCTGGGGTAACGTTATGAGGCAAAAAGGGAGATAATTGGCATTTGGAACATTAAACTTTGAGTATTGCATCAGCGACATGATCAGTGAATATTCAATAAATATAGCATCACATATTAAAACGACACTGTAAACATGCAAGTGAGCATGTACATGTACATGTACTGTAAATGTTTTTCCTTATGGATTTAAGGAGAGTCAAAGAGATTTGCCAAAGCAATATCCTGTTCGATCAAACCACCCACGGCTGTGACACGGTTCTCTCTTCAGCATGAGTTATTAGGCTAATTGATCATATTTGAACAAGTGCTGTGTGCATGTACGCTCAGGCTTTATTAAAATATTCATTAAACGGACTGAACACTTCCCTATACACACTAGTACAGTAGGAGGGGATTTATTTAAAGGTACATGTACAATTTCAATATGAATTCGCTTCAATGTTGGATTAAAGAATAACAAAACTAGATAGATTTTGAACCGTATGCAGTCACATGGAACAATTTTGCTTTACAAATTTGAATAGCATTTTTGGTCAT
The DNA here is from genome assembly GCF_037042905.1 of Lytechinus pictus. Classification (NCBI taxonomy): domain Eukaryota; kingdom Metazoa; phylum Echinodermata; class Echinoidea; order Temnopleuroida; family Toxopneustidae; genus Lytechinus; species Lytechinus pictus. The sequence continues at coordinate 10,277,577 of NC_087260.1, forward strand.
AAGAGAAAAGCTCTCAACTAAGTAATGTACAGTCATATGTAAAAATATGCTATACAAAAGATTTTATGCATAGCAGTCTCTCAAAAATGTGGAGCAAATTGCAATGCAATACCAGGAAAATTATTCCCTGAGTCAAAATTTATCCCTTTGCGATTGCCAGATGATGAAAATATTGCTATATCTAAATTTCCAAGATTTCAAGTAATGACAAATGTGCCCTCAAATATGTAAACCAAGTGAGAGTTGATCGTTCAACGTGTTTTTTTTCCAGTTATTGTGAGGACGAGACATCTTAAAGTCATAATGACCATTGTCAAATTTGACCTTGATTATCCCAAATTTATCACATCATCACTCCTATATATGCATAATTGGACCATGTTTTATAAAGATGATCTCTAAAACAGTTCCTTGGTTATAATATCTCAAGAATGAAAACAGGATGGCCAGACAACAAGGAAGTAAAACGCATCTTCCAGACACCACTGGGAAACACCTATGGCAGGCAAGGCAAAAAAAAACAAAAATATGAATCTCATTATCCTGATATTAAAAAGAATTAATCTTCACTTACTTTTTCTTGACTTATTAACTTTCTGACTTCCTTTAATCACGATTTCCCATTTCTTTGCTCTCCGGGCTAAAACAGATAGATACTGCTTCATAAATTCCTCATACGTCTCATAATCAAAGTCATCTGGTCTTTTGAATCCATACCCATCGATCTCACTGTAGACAAAAAAAAAAAAAAAAAAAACATGAAAGAAAAACTTTAAAAACTTGTCATTACTTGCTGCAATCTTTAAATAAACATCAGAACTTTAATCTACATGAGTGGTGATAATGCTGGTTTCAAACAACATCATTATATGTACATGAGTACACTCTCAGTAGCATTTTAATCAACCTCCCAGGTTGGTTAACAAACGTGTTTGAATCTACCAAATGTTGGTTTAAAAAAAAAGGAAAATCTCCATTTGCGTTAAAGGCAACTTTCGTTAACAGTTGGTAGATTAATTTCTAACCAACTTCATGTAGATTTTAAGGCTACTGTATGTACATTATGTTTCACTGACATGTATACAACACATGATGCATAATATGCAAGGAGTCAGACAATTTCCACCCCCACAAATGAGAGTCTCTTGAGCCTTGTATAGATATGATTATGAGCCTATTCAGACGAGGACTTCCAGCCTTCTTCTCAGAACAGAATACATAAATCTCTTTACAGCAGCTTGTACTTTAATATGCATGGTCACAGGAGTTTGTAAGTGTTGTTGGAAAAGAGTGAAAATGAAATATCTATGAAAATCTGGAAGGTTTCCATGGTGAAGAAGAAAGAGTGGAGAGGTTTCACGGTAGTTGGTAGACCTGGGCCCTGTCTTACAAAGAGTTACAATCGATCCAATCAATCGTAACTCTACGGAAATCAATCAGTGTCATAATTTCTTCGACAAGAAGTTTGTAAAATGTCCTTTGTTAACAAAGGAGAGCACACCAAATTGTCAAGAAATCAATGGATTTATGGATATACATTCATATCTAGAATTTTTTTTTAACAAACATGCATTTTATATGTTGACGTTGCTGGCTGTCCATATTAGCGATTGATTGGATCAGTCTCAACTCTTTGTAAGATGGGGCCCATGTATTCTTTTCTGGGCATGTTTTGGTCCTGAAGAGGACCATCACTCAGAGTCAATGTTTCGACAAGTGTGTTCTCGTTGTCTTCAGGAGAATAGAATGTCTGTTTCAAATGGACACAAACAATGAGGTGATCTCTGAAAGCTTAGTACAGATCATATTGGAGATCAGAGATGTGGTTAGTGCTTTGCTCATCTTTATCTCACTCCAGTCTCCATCATCAGGGGTGTGAGTGGTCACAAATAAAAAGATCTGGAAAAAGCTGAAACTTGTAGAAAAAGTCTGAAATAGAAAGAGCTCCCATACTTTTTGTACAGAGGAAAGCCAAAAATAAGCTGAAATTGACCTGAAAATCAAAACGAAAAAAATCTGAACTCTCACACCCCTGCATCATCCAAAAGTTCTTTTTAGATATATAAACCTCCCATTCCATCAGAAGAGACTTTTTGTTGCTTTCAACAAAGTTGATTCATCCATTTAAAAACAACTTGGATTTTTTTTTCATTTCATAGAGCAAGAGAAAGCAGAATAATTGCTTCAGTAACTTTATTTATATGATATTGCCTTAGATTTTCTTCTATTTCACGATCACGAGCAAGAATTGGAAATTTACCCGGATGCATCCAGGTAATTATTGCTCAGTGTGAAAGAGGTATAGTACATTTATCTAATGTGAGAATGTATGAAGAGTATGTCTTTGTTCAGTGTGACTCTTGGGAACCCATGGCACGCTTTGACCTAACTAAATATATGCTCTGGCAACAGCTGGCTAAAATACAACTAGGCCGCAACGGTTGGATCTATGTGACAATGAATCCAGACGAAATCATGTGGAAATGTGAGACTATAGTAGACATAAGATTGACGCCATGCTCTCTAAAGGAATCAATACATAATCTTAGCATGCATTCGAGTGCTAAGAGGCCCAGGATGGCGTGCATAATAAACATTTGTACACATCAACAAATGCGTTGATTAATTCTTGTACCTAATGGATGTGTTTTCAAGGTTTTCTGGATCTGATTTTGAAGTACAAAACAATCCTTGCATTATAAAGAGAAAGGACTTAAAGATTTTTTTTTAATTAATGGAGGGGTTTAAATAACATCCATACATGTATGTATACTATGGATAGAAGATAAGGCAATGGAAGAATAAGAAGAGGAGGAAGAAGAAGTACATGTAGATGAAGAATAAGAGGAGGAGGAAGAGGAAGAGGGAGAGGAAGAAGGAGGAGGGAGAAGATGAAGAAGAAGAAGAGAAAGAGGAGGGGTAGGGGAAGAGGAAGGAGAAGGAAATGAAAACAAAGGAAAGAGAATAGAAAGAAAGGAAGGAAGGAAGGAAGGAAAAAAAGAAAAAAGAAAAGGAGGAAGAAAAAAGACAAATAGGAAGAAGAAACAAGCTGTACAATCCAAGGAACGGAAATTAACAAAAATAGTGTACTAAATGTACCTTTTTTAATAATACATTCACATCTTCAGCAGATAGCAAAAGTGCATGATCAATTTCAGGGATCAATGACACTGTCAGAGCACAGCCAGACAGACAAAGAAATATGCAAACAGAGACAGACAAACCAAATATAAAAAGGCACAGACATGCTGAATGGAAGAAAATTGGGATATATGGCAAACTACTGAGGTATATACCTCGGCAATCAATATTTTGGGGTGATAATTTATTTTTGGGGGGTATCATTTTGTTGTGAATACACAGAGTGAAAAAACTTAACTAGATTTGGAGTGACCTTCACGTATTGAGTGAATTTCACCCTTTTTTAAGTGAAATGTATGTGGAACATATTTTTATGTTCACTCTAATTTCACTCCAAATTAGTTATCCTTGACGTCAATAAAGGGCAGTGAAAGATGAGTGAAAACCACTCTCTTTGAAGTGCTATACAATTAATAGCTATGGCTTACATTGTCAACAAAATGGAGCATTAAGTCAAACAAGGGCATGTACATGTACTAGTCTGTAAAATTACTTCAATTATTATTGAAATTTTATGGAATTCATGGGTTCCAATTTTTTCTGACTTATGATTTTCATTACAGATCGAGCATTCCGATCTTAAACAAATAGGAGTAATGCCGAAAATTTGTAAACAAATCATGGGAATCTGTTATTCATTATTCTTTGATATAGGTATCATAAACATGTATAAAAACTAGATATCATATATATGGAACTTTTTAGACATGTGATTTTTTGAATAATTCATAACTCTTCTAAAAAATGTAATACTCACTCATGTGTGTAGTGTGTTATCATGTGACTTAAACCAGAAAAGGGAAGAGGCTCTATAAAAGCTTTTGGTCAATTATTTGCCCGTATTCTGACGTCAAGTTCAACTTTGACCGCAGTCTAACTCTGCGCTAAAATTATAGGAGCCAAAAATTCAAAAAATCTGTTGATATTGTATATTTCTTATGTTCACTATTTTTTCCCCTTTTGATTTCATAATGACGAAAAATACTTAAGCTACCATTCCCAGACAATTATGAACAATTTAGGTGTCAAATGAGTTAATAAACTGAATGTGTACTGGAAGGGATTTGAGCTCCAATTGGCTCTCTATAGTTAAACCACAACTTTAAACCAGGGTTTAATTTAAACCCGAGATCAGAATACGGGCCATTGTGATTAAAGTTACGATAAAGAATCAATTCATTCTCTGTTTCATTTTTTCTGGGGTACACTGTATTATATGCAAAAAAAAATAGAAAGAGGGGTACTAAGAGACTGAGATGAAAGGCAATAGGGGTAGGATGAGAGGAAAGCTGGGAATGGTGGGGAAAATTGAAATACACAGAGCAAAATACAGAAGCATGTTTGACCTCGCAAGAATACGACCTACATATCCATCCACCAAGTATTCTATTTCATGCTCAGTTCCCACAATAATAGGCAGGTGAAAGTTCCACTTCCCAAATGCGGTCTTTTTCACTTCATATCAAATTGCATTACACATGCGCTGCTATTCATCTTATTATAAAAAGACCTACATGTACATATAACCATCGGGAAAATTTTGCCTTGCATGTCAAAATTTAAACGATTTGACGGCACCTAAGAAAAAAAGTGGTAGTTCAGAAACATGGAAATGGTGGTGGTAAGCACATATTGCCTGTCTCCTAATTCCTGTAGAGAACTCTTTCGTGGCAAAGGAAGGTGATTACATGTACATCAAAACTCTCAAATCACGCTTTTTCCAAGCAGACCATTTTTTTTTATTTGGAGAACTTTTGGATAATATTTGAAAAGGTTTCAACACACTAGTGTTGAAATGAAAAGCTTTCACCAGGAAATCATGAAAGTGAGTTAACTAGTGCAGTAATAATAGTTTCTGTATGTACAACATTGTAAGTTCTTACTGTATTTCTGCATCAATTGACAATATTCCTCCTTTTGATTGTTGCGTTGGGAGGGGGGGTCAATTAAACAATATTTCCATCTTGTATGAATAAATTACTAGTATTTCACAAAAATACTGTACATACGATCCCATGAAGCGGTAGAGAGGATCGTATCCCTGGAAGCGGAGCTCTGGACTCAGAATATCCTCCAAATCCTGCGCTCCAGGAAGATAGATGGTGTAGGGCACTCTCCGTAATGAATACATGGTACATGTAGTTGACAAGTAAATCTCAAAGACGACGGGGATGCACAGGGTTATCCCCTAGAATGGGAAGATCGTGTGAATGAGGTCAAACCTCGAGGGCGCCTGTCACACTGAACTTGTATAAAGCCTGATTCTAGCATCCAGGTAACTTGATTCTTGCCGTGACAAAGAAGTTTATCCCGATCCTCTCAGTGTGAACCAGGGGAGGATTTCACAAATCGATTTATCAGTGATTTCCTCTGGCAGATGTTATACTCTACTGAAATCCTTGCATTTGATTGGCTGAGAGCAGAGTTGTCAGTCAAAATGAGTGAATAAAACACTTCATGATATGCTTCTCCATTCTATCTGCACTCTGAGATTTTTTTTTTACCCAAAACTTGGTTGAAATATTGACCTACCAAGTGTTGTTTAAAGCAAATGCAATTCACTTTGCATATAATTTTTCACACTGATTTTAAACAGTTGGTGATTTCATATTTGAATGTTTCAAAAATTCTAAGTGCTGGTATTGCCGTCTTTCATGTAAATCGCAGTTGTTTGTAGTAATGACCGTAAACTAAATTCAGAGTCCAAAACAATCACCACTGCAGAATGTTTGCAAGAATAATAATGAATGTGTTTAACTACAGTATTCAGGTAGAAATTAGTAAATTTGCTGAGTATTTTCAAAAAGCATTCTCTTCCAAGAAATATGTCTTTTTTCCCCTTCATATGCCTCTCTGCATACAGCAGCAACAATGCCATGCTACCATTGTGTGAACGAGGTATTCATGGTAGGAGGGCAAAATATATCAAATTTCAAATTGTAAATTACAATGCATCGCCTTTTATATAAAGAATATTCTTTTCACAGAAATCAATCTCACAAATTTTGACAGCAAGAATTCATCCTTCAACACTTAAAGACATTTGACTCTCCCAAAATATCTTTATGAGACAAATGGAATACATTTCCGACGGCTTAACACAACAGCAAATTCAATTCCCAAGATGGAACATCGCCAGACAAGAATATGTGCATACATGTAGTGCAAATACTGGCCGGATTAATTTCATATTATATACAGCGATGGTGTGGAGAACACTTATGCATCTGCAGATTGGTTTTTGAGGGTTTGCACTGACATAAAAAATCTTAACTCGGACAAGGGCGGAATTCAGGCCAAATAGTTCCACAGTGAGAGAGGAGCAGACAGAAAGGAAGAAAGACAGAAAGCAACAGAGAGAGAGGCAGAGAGGAACAGGCTGACAGAGACATACATGTATACTAGAGAGATAAACAGACAGACGAGCCTAAATAGAGACATACAGACTGACAGAAAGAAATGGAAAGACATAGACTGAGAGACAGATAAAGGAGAAAGACAGACACAGAAAGAGGAAGACACAGAGAAAGGGAGACTAAAGAACATACAGAAACAAATGAAACAAGATACAAGCAGACAGACAGACAAATAGACAGGAAGATAGACAGAGATTCTTAAGTGTCCAAACAAGGAGTTGTGCATGAAGGAGACAAGTGGAACTTGATTTAAGTGAAGTTCTCAGCTATTTTTGAAATTTCAACACTTAAAAAAAAGCATTGTGAAATAGAAATCATTTCCTTATTTTCAGTTCATTGAGATGGTCCTAAAGTATTTTGAGAAAATACTGTCAAAATTGAATAACAATATCAAGAAATTAAAGTTCTATAAAGCATTGTTTACAACGGGATTATGATTCCTAAGCATCAGATAAATGTCATGAAACACATGTACATTTAAGAGCCTTATAAACTCTAAAACTCCTGTTAACAAACGATTCCGCAAAGTAGGTCCAAAAGTTATAACTCAAAAGAGTTCAAATCCCAAATTATTCTCATCGGCTTCAAAATTGCAAAGTTCATTCCACAAAGAAGTTAGTGCACATACATGTAGTACAGAAACACAGAGTTAAGGGTTCATATCACCAAGCTCAAAAAAAAAATCATGAAATAAATCCTCTTTATATCCACAATCCTCCAGAAGGTTCAGAACATTGCATGTCGTACAACTTCATTGTAGAAAGCAAGTCTCGTTTGTTTTTAAAGCAGTACTTGCTTGTGATCAAGTCCTTTGCTGGCTTGGCACAACACTGAAATAAAAAAACAAATTGCCCATAGATGTATGACCAGCATACAGAAATCGCACTTTACTACATTTTGAAAAATTGCTATTGTTATTGAATAAAAAGTGTAAATGAACATCTGTGATCAACTTTGGCATTGAATGTGTGGGGATCTAAACAGATTGGTGTGAAAATAATGATTGAAGTATTTGTCTGACATTTCTAATCAGTGCTATCTAACTCGATTTGGTTTTAAAATTGTTTTTAAAAGTTTGATTATATTTTTCCCGCCAAAAAATCATCTATAATTTCCATTCTTTCCATTTTGCAATTTATTCTTAGCATTCCTTGTTCAAATTCCATATTTTATTCATCTTAATCTTGTATAAGTTTTCTAACATTTTTTCCCTTTTTTTGTTGTTTGTTCTCATAATAATTTTTTTCCCTGATTTTGTAATCATACTTTTTGCAGATGTAATTCACTACATAAAGCTCCTAAAATGATATTTTTGGGTGGAAGTGTTCTTAATAGCATTCCCAATGATAGAAAATACAGGTACCACAATTTATTTCTCATGTATTTTGATTTTTTTTTTCTCATGTATTTTTTTTTTTTTTTTGACAAAATTCTTTGGCAACAGTATTTCAGCCATATACTGTACATCACCAGATGACTGTCAATTTAAGTACAGCAGAAATAATCACAGATGTATGATTTTTAGCGAAACACATTTTGTACTGATGTATATGTTTTGGAGATATTTCAGGGTCTGACATGCACTTAAATACATAATGTTGCATATGATTTTGTAAACACAGTATGGGCATCGCAAATTTGGGGACAAAAGTTGCACAGGACTTGAAAGTCAGCGAGCGGCACGGGAAAAAATTAGCGCTGATGACATTTATTGCAAATAATTTTTCAGGGGGGGAGGGGTTAAGCAATGAACCCTCCGTGCACTTGCATCATAGTCCAACAGGTTTATACAGATTCCATTTTGAAAACATGTCTGGCTGATAAGGAGAAAAAAGGGATGTTCATTTCATGGTTGTCAAATCAAGTCAATCAATCAACTGTTATCGACCAGCGATAACATTTTCATGACGTCACTCACCGTGGTAGATTGATAGTTCAATCACCTACATGTAGATAGGAATGGCGTACAGAAGGACATTCACACAAGAGAAAATATGAGTATAAAGATTTTCAGACAAAATGGCAAATTTATACTCAACCCTATAGCACCTACAGTACAGATTCCTATGCATAATGGCAATCTCTCACTGGAGGAAACAATAAAACTGGTAATAAGTAGGCATTGTTCCAAACAAATTGAAATAGTTTTTTATAAATTTACTTTTGTTCATTACAAGTTATATTTATTTTGTAGCATAGGACCTGTTGAATAGAATGGTACATGGCAAAGTTCAATCAGATGTACGAATATTGACCTATGACAATCGTTTGCAGAGCGAGAAGAAAAAAAACAAAAGTTCGGGTTTCAGCCGCCCCAGTCCCACGCCTTCAAAAAAATGTAAAGTATCACTCACAGAATACTAAAGTTTTCGCCAAATCTTGGATCAAATATGTCAAAAATTAATTCCAACTCACATCTAGATGTCACTCTGTGTGATATCCAACGTTTTGATGAACATATAGCAATGCCCGAGCTTCTTCGGCGAAGTAAGTGGTTTTCCGAGACATGGACGCAGCCATCTTTGCTGAGATCGACTGCGCAACAGTCTGGAACTTGCTACACACCGATGCATTTCAATCGGTTTTTCTCTATTATACTCAATAGGAGCATATACTTTTCTATGCAGATCTATACAGTGCGTATAAAAAAAAACGGGACAGATTTGAAAAGTCTATAAAATTTTTGTTTCAAATAATGATGTCTATATTTTGGTGTCAATAGATGCTCTAAGGTCTTATCTTTGAAATGCAATTTAAAAAAATAAATTTTATTCATGCTTGACCGAACACGGGACGTTTTTGTTGGGGGTTCAAAAAGAGGCTTGCGCCAGAATTGCAGAATATGTGCATGTAATACAATGATCAGACTTCTTGCTAATCAGGAGACTTCCTCTTGACCTTTTCATTATCTGTGCCACAATTTTCGAATTATGTTGTCAAATTTCATTTACAAAGTTATTTATTTAATTGAATTATTTTGTTTTTTCATTTAAACTTCTCTTACCTTTTAATTTTCCTTCATAAGTAACTGAGAAAAGAAGATTTTTTTTGTTAACCCAAGCAAGAAGATTTGAATTATTAATTGGGAAAACTTGTGATTATTCAAATCGTTTTATTATGTGAAACAAATTATGTTATGTACCTTTAAAAGACATGAATCTATTTTTCAATGGGTCATTAATTCGTTGACCAAGTTTAATTGCTTGACAGGAAACACAGGAAGGGATTCATGTCTTTCAATGACAATGGTGTATTGAGTCAATTTTGAAGGAGCTAGATATGGCAGATCGGGTAAAATGTATTAAAAAGTTGTGAGCGAGCAAAGTGAGCACGCAAATATTCCCACTTTTTTTAATTACAATATCAAATTTTGTGATAGATTTTGACATAATATTCAGCAAATAATATCATATTTTACTTTCTATCTTTCCTTTTATTTTCTGTCCACTTTTTTTCTTGGTCATGATTTTTTTTAATTGAGGGGGGGGGGAGCAACCCCCGAGCGCCCGCCCATCTGTGTGGCTTTGTTCAAAAGGCACCATAACCTTTGTAGCACATAATGAAAGGATTTGAATAAAAAATCCATGCTCTCCCATAATTCGGTTGAAAAAAATAATTTAAGCTTGAAGAAGGAATATTCAAAGCTAACAGAGAGCATATTAAAAAGAAATAACAGAATAATTCAATCAAATAAATAGATCTGAAAATGAATTTTGACCGCATGATTTGAAAATTATGGCAAAGATAATGAAAAGGTTAAGAGGAAGTCTGCTAATTAGCAAGAAGTCCGATCATCATATTACTCATATTCTGCAATTCTGGCGCAAGCCTCTTTTTGAACCCCCAACAAAAACGTCCCGTGTTCGCTCAAGCATGAACAAAACTAAAAAATTTTAATAGCATTTGAAAGACAAGACCTTAGAGCACCGATTAACACCAAAATATAGACATAATAATTTGAAACTAAAATTTTATAGACTTTTCAAATCTGTCCCGTTTTTTTTTATACGCACTGTATAGCAGCCAACCTATACGGTATGCACACGCAATATTACCACGTGCGGTAAATCATAGACAAGAGATACTATAGCGCAAAGAAAACGTACGGGCGGTTAAGGGCGGTTCAGTGTGTAATAGGAAGGGCGGTCTCGGGCGGTTCAGGGGCTATTTGGTTAAAAGGACAAGTCAACCCCAACAAAACGTTGATTGAATAAAATGAGAAGAATCAAACAAGCAATAACACTGAAAATTTCATCATAAGGGGATGTAGAATAAGAGAGTTATGACATTTTAAAGTTTTACTTAATTTCCTAAAAATATGCATTATGCACATCCTGGTCAATATGCGAATAAGGGGACTAATGATATCATATCATCCGCTCACTATTTCTTTTGTATTTTATATGAAATATGAACTATTTCAAATTTCTCCCCTTTGTCATGAGAAACAATGTTTTATTCCTCCCAGAAAATATATGGAATTACCATTGTTTTAACATTTTGTGGTTCAACCAAGAGGGTCCTTATTGTCAAATCTGTGAAAATTGAAATATTGTATAATTCAAACAATAAAAAACAAAAGAAATAGTGAGTGACATCATTGACTCTCTCAATTGCATATCACTGAGTTGTGCATTTAACTGTTTTGTGAAAAATAAGCAAAACTTTATTTTACATCCAATTTTGATTAAATTTTTCAGCGTTATTCTTGTTTCATTTTCCTCAATTGATTCAACTCAACTTTTTTCTGGTGTGTATTTTGTGTATTGGATAGTGCTGAGTCTGAGATTTAAAGAGAACAGTTAAAAAAAAAACAATTTGAAATAGTTGTGAACACAGGCAAACTGAAAAATATGTATGTTCTTTGCATTTTTAAAAGGATTGTTCACCGTAGGATATTGGAATGTCACTATGTAGACAGAAAGATAATATTATCGATGATGGTAGTGACTGTGATGATGATGATGATGAAGTTGATAATTATGGTGATGACTATGATGATGATGATGATGATGATGATGATGATGATGATAATGATGATGATAGTGATGATGATGAAAGTGATGATGATGATGATGATGATGATGATGATGATGATGATGGTAGTGATGATGATGATGATGATAGTGATGATGATGAAAGTGATAATGATGACGATGGTGATGATGATGGTGATGATTGATAATGATGATGATGATAATTGATGATGATGATGATGATGGACTGATAGAGGTATTATGGTCTAATGGATATGTCTCCAGACTACTGATCACAAGGTTCATGGTTCAATTCCCACCACATCATACCAGCGCAGAGTGAGAAAAGCTGTGCAAATTGGGCTAAATTCGCCCTTTGTACTTTTTGTAGTCCTGTGGATAAAATTCACCTTTTCTTGCCACAAAACTGCTATAAAACAGCAATTAAAAAAGGAGATACATAAAAATGGCAAATTTCTCACTGAGAATTGCAGCATAAATAGGGTTGGTGTGAATGTCCGGGGGGGGTTGTTGAAGTGCAAGGAATGGTTGCAGACTTGGATGGAAAATATCACCAAGCCCGAGAACTGTCTAGCAATATAACCTGTCAATTTAGATAGCACTCAATCTTTGAGATCTCTTCATTGGATGAAGTGCACACTCTGAGATCAGGGAATTGTTTCTACTGAAAGAATTTCACGCGAAACCTACAATACATGTATGAACACAATCTATACATATTGAAGTGGAAGTACAAAAAGAGAAGATTCTGAGAACAGATTGAGGAACTATTCCAACTCAAAGAGAGTCAGAATTTCACTGACAACATCAACAATTAAATGTATACCAATTGAAAGTGAAAGTATTTGAATTTTGATGCAATTTCTATTATGATTTCAATGTGAGCATTTAAGCATTCTTGAAAAAGAAACCTAATAAACATAGAGAATACGTACTGCACAGTATTTAATCCGCAGGCAGCCGTTTTTGTTTGTGTACTGACACTGTTAATGTAATAGTAAAGTTTTGTTTGAAAAATTGTTGCCATGTTAATATTACATTCCTCACAAATAAACATGAACATGGATATTGTTGACATCAATTCAGGACAGAGTAGAACCCCTCACCCAAGAGAAAAATACACAGGGAATGTGGGGGATTTGCCCCTACACTCTAAATTCCAAGGATTTAAAATAAAAATCCAGATCGGCTGTGAATAGTGACCAGCCAAATTTTGAATTTATTTAAAATCTTCAGGATTAACTTTTAAATCTCAAAAGATTTAAATTCAAATCTTTTAGATTTAAATTCAAATCTTTTAGATTTAAATTCAAATCTTTTAGATTTAAATTCAAATCTTTTAGATTATATTTAAATCAACAAGGTTTAAATCTAAATCGAATACTCGGCTGGTCACTGTTCACAGCCTGAATCTGGATTTATTTTAAATACTTGGAATTTAGAGTGAACCCTGTTTGGTTGCAAAAGAGCCCTGTATTACTTTTTGAGTTCAATACAAAATATATTTGGGTATTAGAACAACAAAGTGCATTACTTTGAATCTCATCCATTTGCAAAAGTACACATCCAGAGCCCAAAGTCCCCTCAGTCAAGAAACAATATGGGCCAAGATGTTCAATCTTACCATACATGTACGAGCTGTAATTCAAGAAATGTGAACAAAGTCAAATATTTAATTATATATGCCATGGTAATATTCATATGATAATAAATTGCAATGAAATTGCCAGCATGTGAACACATCCCTCACATATATACATGTTACTGTCATGATGAAGAAATGAACGACCCAATCAATAACACTCCGATTCAAATTAGAGAAGGGGTGCTCGTGGTCATAACGTCCGGCAATTCTGACGTCACCATTTCGGGAGCAGAGAAAACTGGGTACAACGTAGCTGGAGGGAAATGTCAATTATGAAAAAAAAATGATGCACTTGAAAAAGATAGAGTCTGTCCCCCGAGGCTGGTTGATTACATGCAATTATTCTTAATCAGCAATGTCTTTCCCCTACTCTGATTATTCATCAGACAATAGGCAAATATCATCGTGATACATACACCTGTGCTTACGATAAGATGTACAGGACAAAGTACACAGTATGTTCATGTTGGCCTACATTTATAGTTTAAAGCTCAATTTCACTTTAGGTAGAACTTTTAATACAAATCTTGGTAGCCAATGCAAGTTTTATCTATAAACATCATTTTTTTAATCTTTTTAATTTGCTATTATCTTACCTTACCTTTTGTACCTTACTGCAAATACTGAAAGAATGCTGAAATAGCAGTATTGTATTGTGTATATTTTATGTCTGTATTCTCTGTGCTGCAATAGGTGAAATACATAACTGAATTGAATAAAAATTTTACATTTTCATATTTTTTACCTACACTGTACATGTACATGTAGGCACAATCTCAGAAGAGTGGTTAAATAAAGTTTATAGTTCGAAATAAGAACCTACCAACTATTCACTACTTATTGTGAGCTGTGAGCATGAAAACAGTATAGATTGATTGATGAATGGACAAGACAATCCAAAACAAATAATGCCTATGGTGGCAATAAGCTTGGCAGAGGGTGGAAAGGCTTGAATACAAACATAATAGACGTCAGGACTCAACACATCAAGGACCCTACCCCTATCCAAGACACCATCCTGCAATTTGGATATGATGGTCTCTTTCATCGCAATTTTTAAACGAATCCAATACGGAAATAGTTTTGAAAAGCATCCATTGGAAAATACTGTAACCCCCAAATTGTTGTCTTCTGAGTATTGCTTTAAAAAAATGGAGTGTTGTTTAATTAAGTTCTATTAAAGTTGTTCAGAAAGTGAATACAAAAGTTTCTGGACAGTATGTATTCAGAGATGCCAGTGGCAAATTGCTCCAGGGCCTGAATTTTTTTTTCGAAGGAAGAATATTGTCACAAAAAGTAATATTTCTCCTCTTCCCTACATTGTACCGTCACTAATCTCTCTCTCTCTCCCTTTCTCCAGCTACCCCCCCCCCATTCACTTTCACCGATACTGTCTCTTTCAACCTCCCCTTCTTTCTCTCTATTTCCTCTTCATTCTTCCCTCCATTCTCTCTCTCCCCCTTTCTTTCTCCCTCCCTCCCTTTTCATCATTTTCTCTCTCCTCATATTCCATCCTCTATCCCTTTATGTCTGTTTCAACCTCTATCTTTTTTCTTTCTATTATATAAAGATTCCTCCTTTCCTCTTCTCACTCTATCCATCCCTAACCTTTGGCCCCTGTCTTGCTCCCTGTCTCTCTTCATCTCTCTAACCATCTCTCTCTCTGTTTCTCTGCCCTCCTCTCCCTAATTTAATTTTTCCTCCTCTTTCATTTTCTGATTTTAGGTCCTTTCCATCCCCCTCTCTATCCCCGTTTCCTCCATCGCACCCCACACTCCATCGCTCGCTCTCCTCTCCTCCCATCTCCGCTCTCTCCCTCTCTCGTTCAATTTCTCTTTCCTTCCTCCCTCACTTTTTTTTCTCTCATCCTGATTTTATTTATCTGTCCCTATCATGTCCCCCTTTCTCTCCCAGACTCCCATTCCCTCCTCTCTATCCTCCCTCTCCTATTATTGCCTTCGGCATCACTGATCAATGATTCATGCGTGGTGGTTGGAGAGTTCAGTTTCAATATCTGATGGAGACATGTATGCAAAATAATCACACAGACACTTCAAAATAAGGAAACAAGACAAGAGACCAAATTATAATTATGTCTTGCTTTTGATGCTTTGATTATTTGTTGCTGCTCTTTATGCATTCCACAATTCTTGCTCCAGGGAATAATTTTGCTCGGCAAAGATGAATAGCATTTTTTATTACAACAGAAAAGCTTTCAACTAAATTCTGTACAGTCCTATCGTTTGTTCACAAAAGACCTTTTATGTAGCAGTTTTTAAATGTGGAGCAAATTGTGATGCGATACCAAGAAAATTATTCTGTGTTGAGTGTGTTCTAATCATTATAATTGTCATTATATCACATATCACTAGTTCAGAAGCCCTTCTACAAACAATCTTTGGTGCATCATAATCATCATCGGCTCAAAGAATGAAAGTAAGATTTTCCTCCTATCCTGAGACACCTGGCACTTAAGTCCTTGCCCCATACTCCTGCTTCATTGATTCAAGTATTGATTTGCTCCATGCTGTGTGGGATCCTGTACTTCCTTATGTAATAATATTCACTCCATATTTCCCCCATTTCAAAGGAAGACCATCTAGACATTACATTGTATTACACATTGTGTGCGATTTGAGGGTCTGAGGGATTGGTCAGAGGCAGAAAAACAAACACACAAACTGAGACACCAATAATGATGGAACTGCTAAAAATGATCAATGATGATGGTGATGATGATGATGATGATGATGATGATGATGATGATGATGATGAATGATGATGATGGTGATGGTGATTATAACAGGGATGATGGTGGTGATGGTTATGTTTATCATGAATGGTCATGTTGATGATGATACAATTGATGATAATGATGATGATGATCATGACAATAATGATGATGATGATGATGATAATGGTGGTGGTGGTGTTGTTGGTGGTGGCGATGATGTTGGTGGTGGCGATGATTGGTCATTCTTCAAAAGCAAAGGTGTCACACTATTATGAAACTAAACTTTTGGTGTAGTGTGTACTTTAGGGTTATTTTCCCCTTTAAAATCATTTCCCTTTATTGACTTCTGACTAAACATGATGCTGTCTCTAACTGAAATATAAATCCTACAGAGGGTCAATTCTTTGCAATGTCTATGATAGCTATAATTTGCATTACGGTATACATTTGAAAAATTTCTGTTTTATATGTTTAAATCTCTACAAACCACCAAAATACCTGTAGGTAGGCCTACTGTATGGTCCGCTGTAACTTGTATCCAATTCTCCTTTGTGTCATGTACATGTACAAAGATGAACCACAGAAAAGTATGTGCGACAAAAAGAATATGTGCGACAAAAAGAATATATATGTCAAAATTATTTTATTATATCTAAATAATGTTTTCATTTTATTATTATCATTAGATAAGGCCTTATATCAGATTTTAGATTTGAGAAATATATAAGGCTGTTAATTGGATAGAAGAGATTTCCTAAGCGCACGCAAGCTTTGTTACACAAAGGAGCTCCTGGTTACACTTACTACACACTGTATTAAAGCCTCTTTGCTTTTAAAAGGCAAAATCTTGCCAGTGCCAATCTCGATCGGTTCGGCAACTCAGAAGCCGCTTGGAAGTGCTCAATTAATTCAGGTGCGCATACAAGTACAAATATATACCGTAGATATAACTTGAAAAAAACTGATTTAATTTCTAAACAAAAAACAGAAACAAACAAATGTCAACTTCATATTGCATTGGTAAACACCAGATGAAGGCGGAAAGTGCAGTGCAATACATAACAATAATGGTGATGTCTATATATTATTTTATAAGACATGTGTAAATTATCAAAAGTACAGTTTTGCATCATTCGCCGGTCATTCCTAACTTCATCCTGGTGCCCTCCTGCTTGCTGCCACTTGTAGCAGCGGATCCTGTGCCTGGCAGGTACAGTACTAGGCACACAATCCGCCGGCGGATCGTGTTCCAACTCCCGGGGATTCAGTATCAATTTCTCTTTGGCAAAAATCGTTCTTGCTATCGTCCATGCACGTACCGTATATATACGTATATATCACGTGGTACGTGGCCGCGCGCGATATCTCAAACTAAATCAACCGACCCCCCCCCCCCCCCCCCGATATTGCCAGAGCTGAGCCACGCATGCGCTGCCGAGAGTGACGTCCGTCAATATGAATACACGTAGCCAATCTGAACCAAGTCTGCAAACATCACACCGCAACAAACCAGGCGGATATGGTTCCAAATATGAACTATATCTGCCGGCGGATACGGTACCGTATCCGCCAGTGAAACCAAATCTGCCGCTACACCCCATTCACCAACAATTAAAGTGATAAGCCCAGTCAGCACACAACTCACAGGAGCTATGGCAAATTTAGGACAATTTCTTATGATTGATTGCATTGACTACGTGTACATTGTACAGGCTGTAATGTTCAGTTAAAATCATACATAATGATCACAAAGCCTTGTATTACCAGGCCTTGATCCTGCCCATTCTCCTAATTTTCAAGAGTCGTTATCAACAAGTAATTAATTTCCTGCAACTCATTTCCAGGTTCACACCATTTTCAATCCAAGCCTACAAGTCATTGCTTGTGCATGAGATTGGTGCATTGGTAAATAGCCAATTCGTCCACTGCCAACTCGTCCACTCACCACATGGTCTACATGTACCTTCATTTAGTCTAATACCATTCCGTCCATCAACATTTCGTCTAACAATCATTTGGTCCAATAAGTATTTGGTCCAATCATCACTTCGTCTAATCACCATTTTATCTATTACCATTTCGTCTAATAACCAGTTGGTCTTAAACCCATTTTCTTTTTATTCATTTTGCACAATTAACACTTAAGTTTGGTATATGGACTAAATGGATATTGGACCAACTGGTTATTAGACGGAATGGCATTAGACTAAATAAAAGTAGACCATGTGGTGGGTAGACGAACTGATGATGGACCAAATGGTAGTAGACGAGTTGGCGATTGGACAAAGTGGCATTAGACGATTTGGAAATAAACTGGACATTGCATTATTGTCAGAAGTAGTGATCTTAGTTGGAAGCCCAACTTTTAATACAAATCCATAAAATACTTTGTACTGTACCATAGATTAAATGACTCAAGTTTAAAACTACATATTATCATTTACACTACAGTTACATTTTACTTATTAAAACCATTGACAGATACTTGTTTTCCAGATTGTGTTGTATGAAAATATATTGACAGTACTTTACTTTGGATCCAATAATCTTCAAAGGGCACCTTGTAGTGCAAATCTACGGCATTCAACTTTCAATATAAAAATTTACCACGGTTAAGCATTCATTTTCATAGTGAAGATACAATTACACTGTCTCTGCTCATAGGCCTACACATGTAGTCAATACACGTACAGTGTAACTTTTGAAATTTTTTTGTTGTTGTTGAAGCCACAGTCATCAGATTCCTGATCCCCCTACTGGTTGTTATGCTTGTAAACACTGTGGACAAAAGTAATTGGTGTCAATGCTTGCTTTTTCTTCTTTTTTTAATCAGGCTGGTGATGTTGTGCTCTCAGAGTCAGAACTTTTTTTATCATCTTTTCTTCCATTCATTTGTGTGTAATGCTCCATTGATTGCAAATCGTAATTTAAGTCATGTTAAAGATAAATACCAGTTTTGGTAACGATCTCAAAATGAGTTTGAGCAGAATACAATAAAATTACCACCCAAGTGTTTGTATGTATGAATAAAAAACTATGTGCCAAGTGGCTCTGGAAGAAAATACCTAATTGCTGAGAAATGAGCAAAATAAGCACGGAATTCCATCAAATGTTGGGTAATTTTCCGAGCAATATTAATACACTGTCCCACATTATGCTTTCCTGTGTTAGTGATTTTCAGAATAATCAGCTAAAATTTCAAGATTTCAAAAAGATAAGTTTATTCAATGTACCAGATCTAGATCTAATATAATATTGTGGCAATTAATCTTGATTTTATTAGACTTTCACATGAAATAATTGTTTGCTGCAACTTCTGTCCTCTACCTTTAAGTATGTTTTGTTCATATCTCTCCTGTCAATCTATCTCATTCTCATTATTCATTTCAGGATTTATTCAAAATCAAATCTATTCATATTCTTTTCATGTCATTATTATTTATATTTATTGCTTCATTTAAAAAATTCATTTAGAAATTAAAGGCACCTACACTATGAAGTCCAGTTAGAACCGGGTTTAACTGTTGAGTTAAAATTTTGGGAAGCCAAAATATCAAAAACTTTGTTTAAATAGTGTTAGTGTATATTTCCTATGATTACTATTTTGGTCCCCCCCCCCCCCTGCTTCTCTGGTGAAAAAAAAATCAGATAACATTCCAAGACAGAGTGATGCGAGTGTCATGTCAAATGAGCTGACTATCCAAAGTTAAAAGTTTAACCACAACCTTGAATCAAACTCTGATTTAAAGTCTTTAAATCAGAGTTTAATTCAAACTGGGGTTCAGATTAGATATGTTCATTCAGTATTCTGTTTCAATGTTTGCTAACTAAAATAACAGTTACATTCCTTGCGACTGTGATTACTGATTGTGACATATATTATTTGTCTGATGAATGTTCTCAAATTTACAAAAATAAAACTGCATTATTAAGCATAGCCTAGGCCCTAGATCTAGATTACATCTTGTGATTCTAAAATTCTAAAACCAGTGACAGTAAATGATATCTCTCATTCTCAGTTAAGTCCTTGATATGCTTAAGAAACACTTTAAGAAATTGTACCTTCTATAGAGAAGAAGATCTTCATGTTCTTCTCGTGTGCTATTTCCAGTCGCTGCAGCAGCCGCCGCTGGGCCCTCTGCCATTTTCTCAGCCGGTACACGCCTCTTTTTCACGCTTACGTAGCCCGTTCGGTGGTGGGAGGTGTCCGCTATCCTCAAGTTCTTCAGCAACTCTTCGACTTGTTTCTTAAAAGGTAGAACAAGTATCAAACTGTTCCAAGAAATAAGAGTAAATCTCTGCACTTTGGAGAGCAATCAAAGTGATGTTTTGATGAAGGAAATACACCAAAATCCGAGAGAATTCTGCGATATTAAAGAAAACAAGGACCAAGTCTGTGCTTTCGTTGCCGAAAGTCAGAGCCGAATCTCGAATGACTTTTGCCTGACCAAAATTGAACGTTGAGGTTGCTCTTGCTAAATAAAGAAAAACGCTAAATAAAGACAAACAAAAGTTCGTTGGAAATTCCAATTATTATTATATTCATTTATTTGTATTTTGTATCCCGGGATTTGTATTTCCACATCATTTTTTAATAAAATATTCAACGTAAGTATAAAAACAGGCCCTTTACCTTTTATTATGTCACATTCAACCCCATAGGCGGTTCCAGGGCGGGGGTACTAGGGAGGGGCGGGGTACCATGAAAAAAATGAAAGAAAAAAAAATAAAAAGGGGGAAGAAGCCCCGGAAGAAGCCTTTAATAGGACCCTAATTCCACAAATATTACGTAAGAAATCATGTCACCCGGCATAACGGTGAAAATCTAATCAAAATCTGACCATGAAAAGGAAACTTAAAGTTTAGCAATGTTGTTAAAACAGTTATTCGCCGTCTTGCAATTAGTAGCCGGCAATACATGCAGGTTAAGTCACAAACTTTCCCTTTACCCCCTTTTTTATGTTTATCACATGGATGAAATCATAATTATTCAAAATTTTCATACATGTATGAGAATGATATCTCTCTTGTAAGTTGCAGCAACAGTTTTCTTGATTTAATTTGAGAACAAAGATCGAACGACTGTTTCACCGAAATATTGCGAAACTTCCAGTGTTTTTTTTTTCTCTGCCGTGATATTATTAAATCTATCTTTACAAATGTTTTCTGCGTGGAGTGAGCCTACCCCTTTCGAGTTAACTTGGAAAAGAACTAGTTTGGTTTTCTTACATTTTTTTTAAAGAAAATTTATATTCATAATAAGTCTCATGGCTTATATAGTTTGTGGGTTGTGCTTTGCAAGGGAATGGTTTATCATAATGATTTATTTTGTTAGAAATGGTACGCGAAATTAAACTTTTTAGATTTAATTTTGGCCTCTGAGTGCCTTAGATGGGCTTACTATAATACATGAAGTGCTGTTGTCTGTTGTAAGACAAAATTGTGATACCGCGATTTTTTTAAAGTATGCCTACATTAATTTTGATCAGAATCCTTTATAGTGACTGTCTGTGAATAGAAAGTCATCAGTTTTGGTGCCGTAATTCATTCAATAAGAGCAAATCTTTGATTTTTCGTATAAAACTAATTAGCGTGATTAATTTGCTATCAATTAATTTCAGAAATTTGATAAGACAGTTTAGTTAGAGGAATCTGTATAGGTAATTATGAATGCTGAATTTGTAGCCTGTCATGGGTTTAATTTAGTCGAGAGCTCGGGGGGGGGGGGTGTGCTGGAATCTGCTTCTTCCCCCGGTATATATAGCATAAAGGCCAACATGATAAGTTTTACTGAAAAGATGTATTTTTCATATAACCTGCATGGTTGACTAAACTTTTTGTTGTTCTTTGGCAGTTTAAAGTGGGGTTAGAACAAAATGTTTAAACAACAATTAAAACAATAAGTATTAGAAATTGAACATTATTATAGAAGTTAAACAATAGGGGCCAACCTGATCATAGTTCATGAACTAGGCCTGTTGCACTAATAGGCCTAATATACGCCATAACAACAGCAGCTTCTTTTTCCCACTGTAATTTTGTAGGCTATAATAGACCTATTTCTATTTTTGAGCTAGAGGGCATTGTGTTTGATAAAGTGTATTTGTTTATTTAGACATAATTTAAATAATGTACAGAAAAGCATATTGAAATTTGTAATTTGAAAGGCCGCCGCCCCCCCCCCCCCAATAAAAATTATAAAAGTGCTAGGTAAATTAATCCCCCTGACATTTTTAATGAATATACATGTATATTTTTATAATCCATTTGTACTGCTCGAGCACAGCACCCACGGCCCAAAGGCAATTAAAGGAACATCGCCAAGCTACTGCCGTACACCCCACCCCTTATTGATCACGTGATTTTTCATCATATGATTTGATCACATGATCGCGCACCTGTTTCGAGCAGACGAGAAGAAAATGGCAAGGATCCTCCAAAACTCTGTCTTCGTTTTGGCAGTTTTGCTGCCTTTAATATCTGCTTTTGGTCGATTTAAACACGGAAGGCCAAAGCATGGAATGCTTGGAGCACCACCAACGAAAGAGAAGTCCAATCTTCCTCCTGATATGTGGTTTGAACAGAAGTTAGATCATTTCAACGACGCCGATCTGCGAACATGGAATCAGGTACATTCACCGGGATGCCGGGCAAACGAAGCCCAGAGCTTCGGGGGTTGGAGTATATCCGCTTTTGTTCGGTTTTGTTAACGAACCATTCAGCGGGCGCGGGCTTAATTGTGTGACCGTGCCTTTTCTATTTTTTCTCTTGATTTTTTGGCATGACGATTTTTTTAAAGGACGTCTTGGCCTGCCCCCTGTAAAGAATCTAATCTAGATCTAGGCCTAATTACATTTTGGAAATTATTATTATAATTAATTTACTCGTACTCGTACTCTAGGCCTAATGTAATTCAGTAATTGCAATTACACTACTCTACTAGTCTAACGTTACAGGTCTACAATTGTATCTTCAGGATTTTAATTTCTTTTCATATTTTTTATTGTTTTTTATCAATTACTAATTAGGCCCTATATATATTCATACATTTTTTTGGGGGGGGGGGTGTGAAAGAGGGAGGCATGCTCATTGTGGCATGATTGGACTTTGGAGATAGACAGCTGGCAGCCGTCTGTTTCGAGTTTTTATTAACATTTTTAATTTTTTTTTTAATTTCTCCTCGTACACAGACGTCTCACTATCGTGCAGCCACCATTAGGCCAAGAGAATGAAAGTTTTAGATTTGCGTCCACCGCCTGCATGAAAATTTCATTTAAAAAAAATTTCATTATTTCAAAAAAAAAATTCATTACTTAAACTTACTTACTTACTCTCCATCACGAAATTACAAGTTCCAAATCATCGCAGGGCAGTAAAACTTTAAGGTTATAATTACGCACTTACTACGTGCATACGGTATACCACTGCAGCGCACCTTCGTCCATAGACTGTGTACAACGGATAGACCGTCTCGGCTCAGCGAATCAGAGATTGCTGATTGGCCAATCGCGCAGATCACGTCATGACTACGTGGTCGCCAAAATAATTCCTTCGGACTGCGTGCGAAAGTATCGATAGCGATAACGATATCCGGTCACATCGTCTACGCGGGAAATGGTCTTGGTTCGTGATCGGATCGCTCCAGTATCGATCGAAAATTATTGAGACTCGGCAATTTTATGCATATTCACGCGATGCTCCGAAACCTAGAAATCAATTGACTTTGTACAAGTTGCGATAGACTCTACAAACTCCAACGAACACGATGCCATATTGACGCTATTTCGTAAGATTTTGACCGAAAAGCAAAAAGTAATCGAAATTCACTTACCTGTGCGGTATCGGTGAGAAAATAGATCCTCCGAGAATACCTTTCATAATTCATATAAAATATAGGAAAGTGAAATTCTAGGTCGATTTTGGTACAAGGTGGTAGAGAATTGCACACTTGTTTTGGTGGAATACTGTGTGGAGCTATGGAAGGCTTGCACTACGCATGCTTACTATATTTTCATTCATAAATTGGCTCTCGGCAGTGGCTGGATGACGTCATGTAATAAGCAAAATGTACACGCCCGCTAGCGTTGAACGCACCGCTATCCATTGTAAAATTTGCCACTGTACAGTAATGTTTACATACACTACATGTATATGCAAGTAGATAGCAAGAATATCGTCAAAAGTAGGTACTAGAAGTAAATAATGAATAATGAAAAAAAGCCTCATGTCATTTGAAAAATTTTCGGATGCAAATCTAATACCTTACTTCTCATGGCCTTAGGGGGTTAACAATGCAAAATCCCCCGACAGGGCTCATCGATTTTTGTCTTCATTTCATAAAAATATATAAAAAGAACTGTACCAAAATAAAGATTATTATTCCGTTTTGGCCTGAAATGCACCAAAACGGGAAAAATAAACTTAAAAGGGGAAAAATCAGAGACTTACTTTGGCTGTCGCGCAGTTCACTTCCCTGTTTTATCCGAACTTAATACATAAACATATGGCCATTGAGTCCCCTGTACAGATTGAGCTAGAACTTTGGTCTCTGTATTTTGGTGAGTGGAGCCAACGGAGTTCAGCGGAACAACCAACATAACAGAGACCGAAGCTTTTGGTCTAGATTGGAGAGCTCAAAATAAAAAGTAGATGATACTTTTAACTAAAGTAATCAATAATTGTCAATGAGAAAAATTGAGAGCAAGATACGAAACTCTTGTTTTAGATCATCTTATTTTTTCTGTGTATCCACTGGTACAAAATCCACAGATATTCAATCAAGATTTTTACCTTAGATTAATGTTAATAGATATGATGTTTTATAGATATACTGCAGTAAACAATAACTAATTTCACTCAAAACAGTTCATAACTAAAAGATGAAAAATATAAAATCACTTGACAATTCATCCCGTCGCCATCATTGTGTGCTCTTGTGTGTTACTGCAGGTGCCAACTTTCTACAAATGCACCACAATACTGTTAAATTTTTACCTCATTGGTACTAGGAGTGTGAGATCCTGCAGTCCTCCAGGACTGGAGGAAATCAATAGAAGAAGAAGAATATCTGGTGTGAAATATTGCTTTGACTTTGGCGAATATCCAACTTTTGGAAGGTCAATGAACAGAATATATCCAGAGAGTAATGCAATGATATTGATAAACACAATTTATGTCAAGCCAAGCCTTTGTAAGAATGTTGCATTGTAATTTATAATCAGTGTTCCTGATTAAGTATTTAATCTGTTCTTAAACAGCGCTTCTTCATTAACAGTACATTCTACACTCCCGGGGGACCAGTTTTCTTGATGATCGGTGGAGAGGGCGAGGCCAACCCGGTTTGGATGGTAGACGGGGCGTGGGTTGAGTATGCCAAGGAGATGAACGCATTCCTCATCATGTTGGAGCATCGTTTCTACGGAAAGAGCCATCCTACAGAGTAAGTTCCCTCATCCAACTGACACACACATGTCAGAAAGATGAAAGCCATTATGAGCCACAGATTTTCATGGAGCCAGATATGGTAGATAGAGCAAATTTAGTAAAAAGATACAAGTGAGCAAAGCAAAGGAGCAAGATTTTTTTTACTTGGTCATGAAAATTTTAGGGACCATGGCATCCCCAATCCCCCCCCCCCCCATTTGAATGCTAGTGAGGGAGATGGTAATTATTTATGTCAAAATTAAGAAAACCTACTACACCATGTGAGTGGTACTGCAAACACACCTATTTCTAATTTTGTTTATGATATATCAATAAAAACATTTGTAATTTCCTCAAAATCAGTAAAATATATGACACATTGTTAGACACTTCAATTCAATCATCAGACTGTAATTTTTTTTATTACGTAGAAGGGGGAAAAAGGCAGCCAGGAAAGGGGGGGGGGCAAGTACGCCACAATAAAAAGCAGAGCTCTGTGTAAGAGCTTGTTTCTGTTGTGTTTCATGATTTTTCTTTTGATTCCAGGGATATGAGTGTTGATAATTTGCAGTACCTAAGCAGTGAACAAGCCCTCGCCGACTTGGCTCATTTTAGGACAGTTATTGGACAACGGATGAAACTGGACAAGAACAAGTGGATCTCATTTGGAGGATCATATCCAGGTATATATATCTCTATTATTATAACTTGATTTATATAATTCTTTGACCACTACATTCCAAAATCTTAATAGGCTTTGTATAATGGTCATTCGGTTCCAGTAAGCATAAAGATTAGCTTATTGATAAGTTGACTCAACATATATATTTCTATGATGAAGTCGAGGCTGGCCAGGGGTTCATTTCATAGATTTTTTTGTTACAATAACAAATTTGCAATAACAGTTAAAAGCCACTGAAATCCTTCCATCTGATTGGCTGATAATAAAGTTGTTTTAGAAATCATGTATTTGTTACTATAACAAGTCTTTGTGAGAGGGGACCCTGGGGGCCACATATATCTTCAGCTCTTTACTTCTAGGACTCTCTGTTTTGATCACTCTCTATCTTCCTTCTTCTCTAGAGCTTGTTTTCTCTATCTACAGGTGTATATCTCTCCTTTTCTCTCACTGTGTTTGCCACCATCCACCCAGGTGTTCAATAGTTATCTAGTAGGATGTACTGTAAATCTCACTGTAATTTGATGGGCATGTGTGTTTTTGTAGAATAAAGCCTAGGTGAAATAATAATAAGAAGAAGAAGAAGAAGAAGAAGAAGAAAAGAAAAGAAAAGAAAAGAAAAGAAAAGAAAAGAAAAGAAAAGAAAAGAAAAGAAAAGAAAAGAAAAGAAAAGAAAAGAAAAGAAAAGAAAAGAAAAGAAAAGAAAAGAAAAGAAAAGAAAAGAAAAGAAAAGAAAAGAAAAGAAAAGAAAAGAAAAGAAAAGAAAAGAAAAGAAAAGAAAAGAAAAGAAAAGAAAAGAAAAGAAAAGAAAAGAAAAGAAAAGAAAAGAAAAGAAAAGAAAAGAAGAATGGTATATTTACCCAGGGTAGCCACTTCAGTCCCCAAAACTGTTCTCCCAGTGGGTCTTGCTATTATTATTACCCTGGTTTTAGGCCCTCAAGCATTCAAGTAATTTCTAACTACCAGGTACCCATTCACCTCACCTGGGTTGAGTGCAGCACAATGTGGGTACATTTCTTGCTGAAGGAAAACATGCCTTGGATAGGAATCATACACATGTCCTCCAGATTGAAAGGCGAGAGTCATAACCGCTAGACCAAGACGCCCCCACTCCCTAGGGAGTGGAGGAAGTGCATTTTACAATGAAGCAAATGAATCCAACGACCTCACTTAGCTAGGTATAACAATGGCATGTTAGCGCAGGGTTCCCAGCCCATCAGGGAAATCAGGGAAAATTATTTTACTTTTTTCCAGTCAGAGAAAAATCTGGTAATTTGATAAGAAATACCTCAAATCAGGGAAAAATGCCTCAAATGAGGGAAAAATGCCTCAAATGAGGGAAAAATCAGAGAGATGTGATCGGCCCAAAAGTCGAAAGCACGGTAGTCAGTCAGACTCTGTTATATTTTGTTGCATATCGAAACAACATCCATTGAATGACTGGTTATGGTGGTAATAATTAGTTTCACATTTTTGTTTTTATACTGAAAATCCATGTAATTCACTGCAACAACTTAGAAAACATGCAAAACTGGGAATGGGTTTAAATAATTATCAGGGAATATTTAAACTTCATCAGGGAAAAATCAGGGAATTTTGTTTTCTGGAAAAGCTGGGAACCCTGTAGCGCATAGAAAAGCAGTATTACAGGCTATCTGCTATCGCTAATGTTATTCATCATTTATCCATTGTAGGCTCTTTGTCAGCATGGTTCAGGCTCAAGTACCCTCATCTAGTGGTTGGGGCTATCGCCACCAGTGCCCCCGTTCAAGCTCAACTGGATTTCCCAGGTAAATTTCCAGGGATGGAGGCCAGGCTGGCCTCAAGGGCCAAAGCCACAATTTGTATTGGTCTTGGCCGAGTCAAATGAGACAAAAATTTTCTCTAGTGCCCTTGTGTCTCAGAATCTCTGGCACAGACGCTGTCTCTCACAAATCCATATCTAAACGTCCATGATGTAAAATTTAAGGAGAATAGAAAACATCAGTATGGTTATATCACAGCTCCAAACTAACTTTTTTGCTTGATGGCCCTATCGGTTCACCAAAATCATCAATTTCATATTTTTCGTGGCCCGCAAAGCAGATTTGGTGGCCCTACAACAATAGAAAACATTACAATTCATCAAATTTTGGTAGCCCGACCGGGCCACCAAGTGTGAGCTTTTACAGAAATTTGGTAGCCTGACTCTCAATTTAGGTTGCCCCGGGCCACTGCTAATGTTGAGCCCTGGTTATATGCCAAATCAAATTCTTTATGGAAAGTAAGTTGCATAATTGAGGTCACATAACAAATACATAGGTGGGACTGCATGAAACATATGCTGCATTATTATTTCAATAAACTATCAATCATGAATTGTTAAACATAGAATCTCATAAAAAAAAATTTGGAATCGAATAATAGTAACAACAATGATATAAAATGAATTTCTAAAAAAATATTTTTATTATGATTAGGAGTTGGCTACTGGCACTCCATGAAGCTGGTCTAGGTTAAAGATAAATGCCAGTTGTGGGTAAGGATTTCAAAATCTGTTTTGATGATCATCGCTGTAATCGAGTTTCAGCTTAGATTTCATTATTTCACAAAGTTCAGTTTTAATGCCAATGTACAAAATCTAGATCTACAATGATATAATGAAAATTAACCTTGGTTTTTCTACTTTCTCATGAAATTAGTCATCATTGCAACTACTTTTATTTATCTTTAACCTAAAGCTAAATAAAAAAGTTGTAATTTTTTCCTTGTTTTTTTTTCTTTTACAGAGTATTTGACGGTGGTACGTGACTCCCTAGCGACCAGCCGGGTGGGTTCAAAGTGCAATGATGCGATCCAGAAGGCAAACAATGATATTGACATTCTCATGATGCATATGACGGGGTGGCAAACTCTCACCAAAATTTTCAAGTAAAAACAAAAACTAAATGAATTCTTAACCTGTTAATTTTGTGACTCTCTCTTGTATCCTTCCTCCGTCGGAGATCACTGGTATCAGTAGAAATGACTGCAGACACTTCCTACGGGTTGTTAGAGCTAGAAAAGTTGCTGGGGAAGTTTTGGCGGGTTGTGTGAAGATTGCGAATGAAGTATGGAATAAGTGTGTGGAGCTGGGTTTTACTGGTAGTGTTGAGGTTTACAGGGGGAAGAAAGAGAATACACTCTAGACTGTGTTTATGTATGTTCATGTGGGCGCATCGTAGTTTGGTGGTTCTGACTCTCACCTTTCACACAGAGGGTCGTTGGTTCGGATCCTATCTATGGCTTGTTTTCCTTCAGCAAGAAGTTTATCCACACTGTGCTGCACTCGACCCAGGTGATGTTAATGGTTACCCGGCAGGATTTATTCCTTGAATGGCAATGCACTGAGTGCCTGTGATGGTAGCTCGAACTAAAGCTGGGGTAATAATAGCAAGCCCTTTGTATACTCAGGCAAAAAGCACTCTATGAATCCAGCTATTATTATCATCTGGGAAATCATCACCTGGCCCCCTCTTACAAAGAGTTGCAATTGATCCTATCAATCACAACTATGGACGGCCAGCAACGTCAACATCTATTATGCATGTTTATTCAAAATATTTTCTAACTATGATGTATATTCATACATTTATTGTTTTCTTTAAAATTCACTGTGCTTCTCTTTGTTTACAAAGGCCATTGTTCATATTTCCTGTAGAAAAAATTATGACACTGATGGATTTCCATAGAGTTACGATGATTTGATCAATCGTAACTCTTTGTAAGACGGGGCCCAGGTCTCCATCCACTTTGTCTACTTCTAATTTAGTCTCATCCCATATGGTCTAATCCTAGCTTGTCTAAATCCAATTTATCTACGAGCTATTTGGTCTCATTCACCTTTAGCCCATTCAAGACTTGTCACTGGCGTAAATTCAAGCAGCAAACCTATTGTTTGGGGAGGGGGATGAACTATTGTGTCATCCCCCCCACTTGAATAGTATGATGTCATGCATTTACGCCCATGAACTTTGTTTTTCGTTTCTAGATAGGCTTTTCCCATTTAATATAATCCACATGATCATCATCACTTTGACACCACTTAAGTTTATACGATTAGATGAATTGTATGTAAACCAAACTTTCATTTGACACATTAAGAAATAATGAGTAGTGGAAATCAGACCATCCGGGCATTAGACGAAATGACAGCTGAACTAATTAATGAAAATCATGGAGATCAAAATGAGTGGAAATTACAAAAGTTGATTTGAAAATTGCAATTTGCACTTGTAAAATATTCTAAGTATTTTGGGGTATCGCATATTAAATTTTCCTCAAAAGCCAATCCAGCCAATTCATTAGTACCTTCTTGCAATGAGCTGTGTGTTTGACATTTTCAGGTATTTGTTTAGCATTGTTTGCAGGTAACATAAATCCTTTATCTTTCTCTTACAACCGTCACGAGTGAAAATCTAATTGAATTTTTTTTTGTCTGTAATAGTCTTTGTAGTCCACTGAACGGCTCAAGTATAAATGATGTCGCAAACTTCTATGAGACTATCGCTGGAAACTTCATGGAGATTGTACAGTACAACAAGGACAACAAGGGTTTTGAGGTAGATACAGTTTTCTTGTAATGTTCAATGGAATAGATTTATTTATTTATTTATTCATTTATTTATCATTTGTTTATTTAATTTTTTCTCAAATATTTAAACAGGCTGGCCTGATCAGCATAAAAACATACAATATATGAAAAATATAGCAACAGAACATTATGAGATACAGAAAAAATAAAAACAAACAAAACAAAAAAGTAAAATATACGAATATGTTGCGAGATACAATTGGCAAGATACATATATTAATATGCGAAATACAAGCAAGTTATTAATCAATTCAGAATTTTAAAATTTAGCAGTCGTGATCAAGACTCATTATGAATTCAGTCTTCAAGACTTCACTTTGAAGTGTCTTTCAACTGCTTTGTAAAAATTGGAATTTCATTATTTATTACTTTCGATAAATCATTCAATCGATGAATGAATGAATTATTTATTTATTCATTCATTCAGTTAATCTTGCAATCAGTAAACCATTCAATAAATCAATGAATTGATCAATCGACCATTTGATCAATCAATCCATTCATCCATCCATCAGTCAATCCATCCATCCATCAATCAATCAATCCATTCATTCATCCATCAGTCAATCAATAAAAAATAAATTAACCAATCAATCAGTCAGTCAATCAATCAATTAATCAGTCAATCAATCAGTCAATAAATCAGTCAATCTATCAATCAATCAGTCAATCCATCCATTCATCCATCAGTCAATCCATCAATCAATAAAAAATAAATTAACCAATCAATCAGTCAGTCAATCAATCAATCAGTCAATCAATCCATCCATCCATTAGTCAATCAGTCAATCCATCAACCAATAAAAAATGAATTAACCAATCAACCAATCAATCTATCAGTCACTCAATCAATCAATTAATCAGTCAATAAATCAATCAGTCAACCAATCAATCAATCAGTCAATCAACCAATCTATCTATCAATCTATTTATCAATCAATCAATCAGCCTATCAATCAATCAGCCAGTCAGTCAATCAATCAATCAATTGATCAATCAATCAATCACATCAATCCAGTCAATCAGTCAGTCCGTCAGTCATTGATTTCTGAAGATATAGATCTAAAATTATGTAGACTTAATATACATGCAGGTGCACCCTCCATAAAAAGAAACACTGATAATTTTTTATTTAATTTTATTCATTTTTGCAGGGTGGAAGCAACAACGTCACCATCGATACCCTTTGTGACATCATGGCTAATGAATCGTTAGGCACAGAACTTTCACGTTATGCAGCCGTGAGTGCGCTATTGAGCGACGGAGAATGCGTTGATGCGTCGTACGAGAAGATGATCTCTGAAATGAGGGAGACCTCTTGGGACAGTGAGGCAGGGGTTGGAGGTGAGAACTAGATTGATACATAGGATAGTAGAGAGCCATAGATTTACGGTGGTTCTAATTTTATTAGTTTCACTAGTAATATTTTGATTAAGAGAAGAAACAGTGATGATATGAACACATAAAAACATGTGCAATAGATGGGGGAATGATTTGAATTGAGTTAAAATTTTATAATTTTATCTCATGATAATGTGGGTGGGTGCGTCGTGGTCTAGTGGTTCTGACTCTCGCCTTTGAAACAAGGTCGTGGTTCCAATCCTAGCCATGGCGTGTTTTCCTTCAGCAAGAAATTTATCCACACTGTGCTGCACTCGACCCAGGTGAGGTGAATGGGTACTCGGCAGGAGTAATTCCTTGTATGCACTGAGCACCGGTGATGGTAGCTCCATCTAAAGCCGGGGTAATAATAGCAGCGCTTTGTATCCTCAGGCAAAAAGTGCTTTATAAATCCAGCTATTATTAATATTATTATTAATGTCTGTGTTATATGACCCTAACTCTGTGATTTAAAGCTTATCAAGGCAGGTTTCTTGTATGTAACATTTTAAAACCTCCATTTCTTAGAGGTGGTACAGAGCTGCCAAGTGTTATGAAAAATTAGTATTTATTTATTATGGAAATAAAGCAGGATTATGAAACGGCTTCCAAAAATTATGAATTTGGGTCCATAAGAGGGAAGAACAAAAAAAATTCTGCAGAAGAGCTACTTTTGTAGGAATACCTGTAATACAGTGTATTGAATGTGTGTTCATTTTAGTGAGCAAGCTCGAGATGGACTGCTTTGCCATGCATTGCACCTTTGTGTTATGTTGCCCTCTGGAGGCACTTTGTGTCCATGCTTCACTTTGTGAATGCCATATCAATGGCACTGTAAACTTGCTAACATCGTCTGGTGTTTCCTTCCTCATTTGTGCTTAATAGGTGCTATAAAGCAGAGGGCTATTCTTGTAGGAGTAAAACCTCCCCAGGAATTTCAGCCATGGGACCTTGAATGGAGTATGGTCATAGATGTAGATCAAATTGTAGCCTTTAGAGCAAGATAGACTAGCACTCACACTGCATGGGAATGGTTGATAAACAAGTTGACAAAAAATACAAATTTTTAATTAAAAAAATGTTACTTTTTTGGAAGCAGAATACTCATTTGCCCTTCTATATGTTGGCGAATCTGGGCCCCAATCAATCGTAACTCTATGGAAATCCATCAGTGTCATAATTTTTTCTACAGGAAATTTGCAAAATGTCCATTGTAAACAAAGGAGAACACACCAAATTGTCAAGAAATCAATGAATTTATGGATATACATTCATATCTAGAATTTTTTTAAACAAACATGCATTTTATATGTTGACTTTGCTGGCTTTCCATAGTTGTGATTGATCGGATCAATCGTAACTCTTTGTAAGACGGGGCCCAGGTGTTATACCATTGTTCCTATCTAAAATTTCAATGTCACAATATTTTATTGTCATTGCCCATATCATGCTAGTCTGCTGTGCAAACCCTTCACTGGAGTAAAGGGTCTGATGCCTTGTGTACTGAAGGGCCTCTTGCTCAAAACAGCAAGTTTTGTTTGTGCTAGTCTTTGCGTGGAGACACACTTGTTGATCAAAGTTTCAATCAGGGTCTGTGCCTGCAGACTAATATCATATCATTGTTATATTGATATTTACAGGGAGACAGTGGACATACCAGACGTGTACAGAGTTTGGCTTCTACCAAACCACTGACACTGATCAACAACCGTTTGGACAACATTTCCCTCTCAGGTTAGTATGAGAATCAGTGGTGTCAGAGTGTTCAGGGGCCTGTCGCACAAAGCCTAGCAATGGTCGTTGAACAACTTTTATAGTTGATTGCATTGGTAAACTGCCGATTCGTCTATTGCCACCTCGTCCACTCATCGCATGGTCTACCTTCATTTAGTCTAACAGCCATTGGGTCCAAAAGCATTTGGTCCAATAATCACTTTGTCTAATCACCAGTTCGTCTGTGATCATTTCCGTCTCATAACCAGTTGGTCTAATACCCATTTTCTTTTCATTCATTGGACCAATTAACGCTTGGTCCAATTAGACCGAATGATATATATGGACTAAATGGCTATTGGACCAATTGGTTATTAGACAGAATGGCATTAGACTAAATGAAAGCAGACCATGTGGTGAGTAGACGAACTGATGGTAGACCAAATTATAGAAGATGAGTTGGTAACTGGACGAACTGATGTTAGACCAATTTGAAATAGCGATTGAATTGACCTTAATATTCAGCAACTGTAAGAAAAGTAGCATACATTAATCATTCTCCGTAGTGGCATCAAGTTTCATATTGATTGTAAATATAAAGCATCGCACGCGCCAGTTAACTGGAACTTGTCTTCTTCAAAGCAATAATGATACATTTGCCAACATATACCGAGCTGTGTTGGCAATCATCAGTGTTTAAACTAGTAGGTAGTGATTTTGATGTTGTGTAAGGTGCAAAATTTTGAGAGAAATATGCTCCTTTTTCTTCATGTGGAATTATAAAGCAAATAATCACCTCTTGGATTGTGACACACTATCACTTCTTCTGCATCAAGAATTTCCATGCTATCTTCGCTCAGTTTTGCTTCTGAAAGATAGCTACATTCAAATCACTTTTAAAGGGGGAGTGAACTGTGTGGTGTTTCTCATTGACTGTGTGTTATAAATACATAGCCTTAAAATATACGTTTTCAGATATCTACTAATACTACAGAAAATGAATGAACCTGAATTGTATTTGTATAGAGAAACTAAAATGTTTTGAGAGGAAAAGTAATTGTTATGCTACTTGGTAACATAATTATTGCAGTATAAATGTATTGAGTAGTTAATTAGCATGTTATCATTCTAGTGGGTCAATATTACTAGACCACAGTCACACAAGCATTATGGGTCAGGAAACTGGACAGGTATGAGTAAATGAGGACTCGAGATGGTGCTATTGGTTCGTATGTGATTCAAAAAGTTTTATACCAATACCGATATATATGTTTGATTTCTTCAGCTTCTCCATTCAAATGTGTGAGGATATCTATGGCAAGCATTTCAACAAAACTACCAACCAAGCTGGCGTAAACTTCACGAATACAAACTACGGAGGAAGAGAAATTGCAGCTTACAATATTGTATTCCCCAACGGATCTATCGACCCATGGCATGCTTTAGGCATCACCAAGTCAACAGATATGTACTTGGCAATCTTCATAAATGGTATGTAACTGTTTGAATCCCTGTCATGGGTGGAAAGTCCTTCTTCAATATTAGTAATGAACATTTCTCTTAGGCTCAGGATGGCTAGAAAATTATTCTTCATTCAGAAACCGTTGTGTGTGATGATGATGGTGGTGGTGGTGGAGGTGGCAATGATGAGGATGATGATGATGGTGTCGGTAATGATGGTGATGATTGCAGTGATGATGATGAATTGATGATGTGTATAATGATGTTGATGGTGATGATGATGACCATGGTGACGGTGGTTGTGGTGGTAATGATGATGGTGGTAATGACTATGGTGATGGTGGTGTTGGTGATAAATATGAAATATAGATCATGATAAGGATGCAGAGGATAGTAATGTTCATGATAATGTATTGATAGTTATGATGGTGGTGCTAGGGAAGATTTGATGTCCTTCAATAATTTTATTCCTTATGCTTATCTTCCATTCCTTCAGGTACTGCTCACTGTGCCAATATGTACCCTTCATCGCCAGACGATCCACCCCAGCTCGCTCAGGCCAGGACTCAAATCAAAGACACCATACAGAAATGGCTCTCACAATGATGCATGGGTAATTTCACAAGTTTGAGGCAATAATCGTGACTTAACATTTCTTAAAAAACCACATCTTATTTCACCAATAAAATATCAGCCAGCAACGAGTCATACATGTACATGTACTAGTAATGATTACACTAATATTATATTTTCTTATGTACATGTATCACTCAACACTGACAATTTTTTGTTTCATGATATGCTTAACAGAAGATGAAAATATGTCTTCCTCAAAAAATAGTGATATAAATTTATAGAATTGTATTTGCGATAGTATTAAATTGCAAATTGAAATTGTAATTACCTTTTAAACAGGACTACTATGTAATTCTTTATCAAATGACCTCCCAGGTTATTGGAGATCAGTGCTTCAGTCACACCAAGGAAACTGGCCCTAACCGACCGATGGTATGTCATTGGAAATAGTGTAATAGCTTTAGTCGGTCTGGATCTGGTTTTTGCTTGTGTGACTGCAGCATATTAATATTTGTATGCAGGGGCGGATCCAGGATTTTTCGAAAAAGGGGAGCACATTTTCCCCCGAGGAAATATTTGACCCCCCCCAAAAAAAAAATAGTATTTAACCAAAAATTAAGGGGATTTTGTCCACGAAAAAATTTGACAAGCAAATAAAAAAGGTCTTCACTTTCAAAAGGGGGGGGGGGGGGAACACTTCTGATTTAACGGCATTTTTACATTACAAATTTTAATTGTGCCTCTCAAAGGGGGTAGGGGCACGGGCAGGCTGTGCCCCCCCCTCCCTGGATCCGCCAGTGTTTGTATGTTTGTGTATATTGCAAATTTATTCTAAATAATATAATCCATTGTGCTTTATTGGAGATTGAAGTATGTTGAAAAGCTGCATGTAGCAGCACCCTGTTGCAGGTGGGTGTTTCATAAAGCTATTTGTAAGTTAAGAGCGACTTCACAAATGACTGTTGATCCTTTCTTAGGAACTACATCAACATCGATGGAAGTCTGGTGTGCATTGCATCATTTCCCGCAAGAACGGATCACCAGTCGTTCGTAAAGTCGCTTGTAACTGACAAACGGCTTTACGAAACGCCCACCAGGTGTATCAACACATAACATTGATGGGCTGTAAAAATGTATCTAAAAAAATTTTGAAGAATTTAGGACAGCTCAGAAAAAGATAATATTTTTGGGTTATGATGTGATTTAAAATCTTAGTTTGAGTGGAAGAGTGCTTTTCAGGAATTAGGAATCTGTTTTTCAGGCAATATGAGGTTGTCATCATTGCCATTGCCATATTAAAAAAATATAACTTTTTCTTAGCTGTCCTTAATTTGTGTATATTATGTTTCACAAAGATTTAAGAGTGACTTGGTATCGCACTTAAATTTCCAGCCGTGTGCAGTATAAAAGGCGTCACCACATGGGTCGAATCATGCTATGAGGACGCACGCTACTGTGTATGAATCAAAAAGATTGTGCGTTACTTATTATGTGCATGCATGATACTAAGGAGGTGTTGCAAGAAAATATTTGCAATCAATCGCAAATATTCTGTTGTAATTTTACAATTGGTTGATCACTTTTAACTAAGCAAATCAGATGACACTCCTTGTTTCATGGAGCAGATTAGCAATTAGCAACATGTTCCGTTTATTAAAATGTTATGTTCTATTCTTTATTTTTGTCTTCAATTTAGTATCGTGTCGTTCTTTTGGAAGATAAGCAATCAATCACCTATTTGTAATTAACTGCAAGACATATGATTGATTTAGGGACCAAGAATAGACGTGCATTTGATCGCAAGTTTCTTGCAACACCCCATTAGTCATACTTAACTCTTTGTGAAACACCGCCTGGGGTTAAACAAGGGTGCAACTATCAGAACACCTTACACAACATTTCATTGTCATATTTATTCATATATTCTATGTTGACCACCATCGATTGTGTATGTTCATATTGTTAAAGTACTCTTGTTAGCATGGTGTTAGCACAACGGGCGCATCGTGGTCTAGTGGTTCTGACTCTCGCCTTTCAGAGGGTCGCAGGTTCGAATCCTAGCCATGGCGTGTTTTCCTTCAGCAAGAAATTAATCCACACTTTGCTGCACTCGACCCAGGTGAGGTGAATGGGTACGCGGTAGGAAGAAATTCCTGGAATGCTTGAGCGCCCGATCAAGGTAGCCGTGCTAAAGCCAGGGTAATGATAACATTATCATGTTAAGCAGGGCCTACTGGTAGAACAGTTTTCAGAACTGAAGCGGCTACCCTGGGTAAAATATGACATTATTATTATTATGTTACTTTGATGTATCTGTATCTCAGGGAACACAACAACGTGATTGACTTTGGAGAAATTTGATGATGACGATCCACAGCATTTATATTGAACCATATTTATGTTCAAACATTCATAGGCGCAGGCTCATCCAATTGAGCTAATTTCTACACAACTGCAGAAACAAGTGAGATCTGAGAGATGATTTGAGTGAGAAATTAAAAAAAGTATGCTGTGCGTGATATGGTTTTTTGACAAATTGATTTGAGTTTGGTGGTTATTCAACTTGTGGGATTACAAACCTCATTTAAACAATAGATTTCCTGGGATCTCACTTGTACTCTGCAAGAAATTTACCCACATGAGTACTGGCAGGAAGTAATTCCTCAAAAAGCTGTGAGCACCGGCGGAATCGGTAGACTACATGTAGCTTAGCAGGGGTAATATAGCACCTTAAGCACATACATGTAACAAGGTGGATATGTGCGCTATAAAAATCCTATATTATTATTGTAGTTGCACTGATCAATCCTTTTTCTTCTCTGTGCCTATGATTCATCATTCACTTTAAAAAAATTCTCTACTTTTTAATTTTCTCTTGGGGTTCGTATGCCTTTAATAACAGTAAGTGATTGACCCTCAAGCCTCTTATGATAACGAATATGGGGCCACTTACATTGACGAGTGGATACCATGCGCGACCTAAAAAACACGTAAAAAGGATGTCTTTTTCAAGAAAGGGCATGTTACGTATGTAATGTAACGTAATATAAGGGTGTCAAAAACACTAAACTTATGAAAAAAGGTATCTATTTTCGCTAGGAAGCTACGTGTTTAGGGTCAAATTTGCGATGGTATAAAAAATTAGGACTAAATTGTTTTATACAGGATGTACTTTTTGCCCCAAGAGTCAACACTACGTGTTTAGAGTACGATTTGCGCGAGGTGTGGGAGTTGGGGCTGTACTACACCCAACGATGTAGGTAAAACCGACGACCGTGACATAACAACTAAAATATTGCTGGACTTGTTTAGGGGTTCAATTCAGGGAATTCTTGCCAAGAGTATCGTTTTGTTTCCAATACTTGTTAAGGGTAGGGTTTCATCACACGCCATACTTGTAAAAGGGGTGCATTTTCAGAATATGGAAGATACGTGTTTACGGTGCTTTTCGAGACCCCATGGTCACGCATGGTATCCACTCGTCAATGGAAGTGCCCCCCCCCCCCCGGGATGGTGCATGTATTGTAGAACACATAGATTATGAAAATTGATATTAATTATTGCAATATTTTATACGTGTATGCAATACAATCTTTGTGATTATGACAAATGTTGAGGCTGTACATGTATCTTTCTTTCATGTCAGACAATTATCAAGTCTGCAACATGGTTGTAACTTTTTTCTTGATGGAGTTGATGAAGAATTAGTTTTGTTCATGTTTAAATCATTAGCTAGTGAAATTCAGTTTACATGTGAAAATGATAAAAATATTTTTTTTTATAGATTTTCTTTTACTTGTTTACTTTTCTTTCTCCTCTATTGTTATTATCGTGACTCTTCATATTAGTTTGACTGTATATGCAAGTCGGCTACCGGTACATTTTGTCTCCAGTTAACATGTATGATATATTGTGTGTCTCAGTGGCCAGTATGTTCTAAACATTATAATAGTAGGTCATTTCCGTGTATGTCATGTTTAAATCTTTATCTTGCTATATGTATGAAATATTGAAATGTGAGATGCAAGCAAAGAAATATATTTGATACAAATAAATTAATTCGAGTTCATAATTCTTTGTATATTTTCTATTTATTTACATTTATTTACCAATGTACAATATAAACATTAATAATGACAATTTTTTTTTCATAAACATAATTCTTAGGGTATATCGTGGTTATTCCCTTGACACAACAGATGTGAAGACATTTCCAAAACATTTTCACCACACTTCACAATGACATCATCAAGGTGGCTAATTTGAAAATCCCATATCAATCAAAATAAAAAAGAAATTGAAAAGAAAAATGAAATTGGGGACATTTGATGTTTAATATCAAATAACTTTTCAAAGCTTGTCCATTTCTAATCTTGGAGAAAATTCAAATAAGATATTCAAATGGATATCAGGGATCTGTTTCATAAAATGTCTGATTATCACCCCCCCCAAAAAAAAAAAAACATATATATATATATATATATTTCACGCAATGTGATGAAAACTTATTGGTTTACAACCACTTGTCTACAGCCTATTCAGACTCGGAAATCAGCCTTACTGGGCATGAATAAACGCCTGGTCCCACGGACACATAACGTATTCATAACGGATACAGCGGACAAGCAAAATTTCGGGGTGGCTCCATCCGTTTTCATCCGCTCCAGACAATGGACAAAATGGGCTGAAATGAAATCACAGTGAACCGATGCTCAAAGGATATAGAGCATATGAAACACGTATGCAAAGAGTACACAACAGATACATAACGTTTTCCAACGGATGGCAAGATTCTTTTCCGTTTTACATCCTCTCTGCATCCGTATATGCAGTGGGACCAAGCCTTAGGGGAAGAAGCAGTGCTATACATGATGTAGATGGGGAGATTCCACATCATGGGCTAGGTTTTGTGAAATCTGAAAGTTAAAGCTACCCATGATAAAAGGAAAATCAAGGTATAAATACTTTGTTCGAACAATGATAAAAGGGGAATGCAAAAGCTGAAAGAGGCAGATCAAAAACAAATCAATTATATGCCCATGATATTCTCAGCAAATTTCTTAAAGCATATGTTGACAATGAAGTTCTCTATTCCCATTAATAGCCAAGAACAGAAACCATCAGGTTCTAGAAGTCCCGGAGTCAATAGGGATTTCATTTATTGTTTGTGTTCCTTGACAAACAGGTGCAAAGTACTTTCACTGTTCTTTCACAAGCACCTGTGATTGGGGAGTGGAAAATAATTCCACCTTTCTTTATAGGTACCAGTACTAGGACTTGGAGACGGAACTTAATACCTCTGTTCGTTATCGGGAACTCTCTCTGGGAAAACCGTTATCTGAATCTTATAAAATCACCTCTACATCTTCTCCTGCAGTATACTGTAGGGTGCACATAATGCCAGTTCTTTGGGGTCCTAAAAAGACTTGTTGATATTTTATCTTGCAAAGTCTGTTTTATCTGAACCTTCCATTGTAATTATCTGGCACTTCTGCTTATCAGCCAAATCACTAGAACTACACTTTCTGAATCTGATGACATCATTTCATCAATGTCCCCTTGAGTCCCAGATGCAACATAATTCCACAGTTCTTTGATATCCTAGACTCAAGGTTGAACTGTTTATCAGGCTTGTGAACCAAGGGGCACAACTGAATTCTACTGTTTATTATCAGAAGCTATCGCTGGAACTACTGCTTTCTGAATCCGAAGACATCATCTCGACATCCTCCTCGTTCTCTTTGCCGTGACCCGGGACGTTGAGATCTATCCCAGCGTCCCCCGTGATACGATTGACCCCCGTTGACATGCTGCGACTTGCTGTAAGCTCACTTGAAGGTTTCCACGTCAGGCCCCCAGTAGCACCAGCTGAGGAATTTAAAATATGAATCATTAAATACCTGTACTTGAAAACTAGAATGATAGTTTGAGCTTTGCAGAAAAACAAGGTTTATAATTAGTTAATATTTAGAAACAACACTCTTCTTTGTTCCAGTGGCTTAGTGACCCAAAAATTTTGAGGGTCACATATGGTGCAAGAGGCGATAAGTTTGACAATTTAACACAAAAATCTTTTAAAAAAATTATAGATTTTATATAATATTCAGAAAATCATATTATATTTCACCCTTTTCCCTTTCCTTTCTTTTTCTGCTTTTTCATATTGGTCGTGAAACTTTGGGGGCCCAAGACCCCTAAGGCCCCCCCCCCCTCATATGAGCGACCTTTGGACCTTTTCATGAAAGTTTTAGGCACTGACAAGTAGGCTATCATCTTCAGGAAATTTGTCCTTTGTAAACAAAGAAGAGCACACCAAATTTTCAACAAAACAATGAATGTATGAACATACATCATATCTAGAAAATATTCTGTACAAACATGCATTTTAGATGTTGGCATTGCTGGCTTTCCATAGTATCTCGAAAATATTCTGCACAAACATGCATTTTAGATGTTGGCATTGCTGGCTTTCCATAGTTGTGGTTCATCACATCAATCGTAACTCTTTGTAAGACAGGGCCTTGAAATCTCACCTGTACTCTGTGCACCATCTCCACCAGCACCGTTCTGACTCACTTGAGGTAGATTACTCAACCTTCCCAGGATACCCATCCTCATCTCAAGGTCCGTTGGGTAGGGTCTACGGGGATCACCTGATGTGAACGGAGCAAAAAAATGTAATGAATTATTAAATGGAAAATTGCAATAATGGTTGGTAGATTTTACAAGTGCAGTAAAAAAAAATCAGAAAGGGCTTGATGGTTATGTTTAAATTTACTGAATGTCTTCGTATCCCGAGATCTGTTGGGTAGGGTCTACGAGGATCACCTGATGTGAACAGAGCCAAATAATATATTGATTAAATCACTGATGAAAAAAATGCCATCATGATGGTTATGTACAGTATCAATGGACTCAATGACAATGAATACAGTCTTCTGAAATCTGTAGGGTACATATACGGTGAATGGAGATCGACTGATGTGAAGGGAGTAAAAAATGTACTCAAGAGATTATTCATGAAAAAATGCTTCTATGATGGGTTTTAGAAATGCAGTCAAAACAAATCACAAAGGGCATGATGGTTTATGTAAAAATTGATTCAATGACTGTGCCTTCTCATCCCCAGATATGTTGGATAGCCGTAGGACTACAAGGAATCCCCCAATGACATTATTGGTGGCAGAATGCTTTCATGATGGGTTTGTGCCATATATCCAAACCAATTATACTGCACCTGGATTTGTACATTTCATTCATATATTTAAAAATTTTAAAAAGATATGCCAAAATCTTACTCATTCCTTTTTTAATAAGAAAAGAGGAGGAAACTACTTTCACAGATACAATAAAGTTGTGTATCTGTGTGAGTCTTTGTGGACCACCTCCTTTGAGAAACAAAACATATTCCCAGGAAATGAAAAATGAGGTCTTTCAAAGCTAGTTTTGATACATCATTAATAATAAAACATAACATAAAAGTACATTGCACTTTACACATGTTTCTATAAAGCTGTCTACTGTTCGTCATCAACATTAACATCTATCTCTTCCCTAAATTGGCAACACATACCTGGTTCCCACGTCAGCGGTGCAGCAACAGCATTGGTAGCACTGATCCGGTGTGCATACTTGATGAGTTCCTCCGATGATATCGCTCCTTTCTTGGCTTGCTTGATGGCTTTCAGTTTTTCTTTGGCCTGGTAGATGGCTGTGGCCTAAACACATGGCAAAGGAAAATAGGGTCTAATTTGTTTAATTATTTATTCTTTGTTCATTCATTTATTTATTATATCTAATCCTTACATAAATTAGGCCCGTGTATATTCCAATGTTGTACAAAAATGGTAGAAACATTAAATACAAGGGACATTTTATAAAGCTGTTCATATATTATGTATGTTTTGCATGACTGGTGATCCTTTCTTGTGCTTAATCATAAATCACATATACATGTATGTAGATCACTGTTTTAAAATCTTATTTCGTAATAGAATTCTTAAGTGAACTGTATTCTCTTTTGTTAATGTGAATGCTTCTCACAACACTTGGCAATTGGTTTCACACAGGTGGGCCAGAAAAGGA
Source organism: Lytechinus pictus (assembly GCF_037042905.1). Taxonomy (NCBI): domain Eukaryota; kingdom Metazoa; phylum Echinodermata; class Echinoidea; order Temnopleuroida; family Toxopneustidae; genus Lytechinus; species Lytechinus pictus. The sequence continues at coordinate 10,321,439 of NC_087260.1, forward strand.
AAGTGATTTAAACATGTCAACACTCAGTAATTCACATATTGTTTTTCTATGTTTTGGGTACTGAAGGAACACTAAGTGAATGGAAAATAAATCAACAAATCAGTGATGTAATTTTTACCAGAATGTACTCGGCTTCTTTGAGTTGTTTCTGTAATGTTTTGATATCTTCATCTCTCTTGTCTACTTCTTCCTGAAGCCCCTCAATCTCCTGCTTCATCTTCCTCTGTTCTTCCGTCTCTTTCAGCGTTGCTTCCAGCTCTTCATTCTTCTTCATCAATATCTCCATAATCTGTAGATTAAAGATAAAGACAAAACACATGACAAATCAAATTTCCAATTAAAAAAAAAATTGCTACTCAAAAAATTTAACCTACTAAACAATTTTCAATTCATTTTTTAAAATTCAATTAATTTATCTAACCATCATCAGTTATAATACAATTGCAGAGATACATAAAATTAATCATCATCAGACATATTGCATATCGCAAGGCTCCACATTAACTTTTTTTGGTGGTGGCCCGTTCGGGCCACCAAAACCATCAAATAATTTTTTTTGGTGGCCCGATATTAAAGTTTGGTGGCCCGAAAAATATAAAGAAAAACATTAAAAATGAATAAAACAAACTTCTGAAATATTAATTCTCATGCAGCCACTACCACTACCACTATGTTACTTTTACTTTATACATCTTGTATGTAAACCTTGTTTGCTGTTATTTTACTTTGCTAATTGATAAATGTTTCTATCGTTGTAAAAATGAAATGATTGAAAGAGAATAAATGAATTGTATTGTTCGCAGGTTGTGTGGACTTTTTTAAAAATCTCTGTATAGAGATAATGGTAAAGTAAATAAGTAGTGCATAGCAAATTCAGATAGATGTACAAAACAATGGTTTTTCCTTCCTTCCTCTTTGAATCCTAAAACCTAGATTATGCCCCAAATCCAGTTTATTTCTGTTTTCTCTTTAGCAGCATATTATAGAAGGAGAAAATCACAGAAAAATATGCTGCAAAATTAGAACAATGCATAAAAGGGGGAAACAAACGAAAATAATTTTCAAAAAGTATATTACAAAAAGAAAACAAAAATAATAAAAGAAATTAGTGAAATAAAACAAAAGAAAGAAAATGAAGAAAGAAAAAAACAAAGAACAGGGAAAAAAAGAAAAAAAAGAAAAGAAAAAAATTAGAGAGAAAAAAGAAAAGAAAATGAAAGAAAAATTAATAAAACAAAGTTAATAAAAAAATGGGGAAAAGGGGAAAATTAAGAAGCCATTACATATATTTTTTAACAGCTGTGGCAACAGTCTATTCTGACTGGAATATAATTATTAAAAGCCAAGCAAATAATTTTCACTTACTTTTTGGGAATGGCACATTTTTATTTTTATATCCTTTAGTTTGTATTATTTTATTTTCAGTAGAAACATATTTTTTAATCAGGCATATTCAATGGGAAGGGGTATAAATGGTTTAACCACTGTCAAAAAAAATGAAAGGAAAAAAATAAGAAAACGGCAAAAATTATATCTGGTGATTCTGGATAAAAAGTGTGAAAAAAGTCCTTCCCTATATTTGCCAAAATGTTGGAAAAAAAATCACATTTCATATCAATGAAATGCCTTCCCAAAGTATTTACTTTCTCAAGAGTGGTTTAAGAAGTCATTTATAAACAAGAAAGAAAGAAACTGTCTGTTTGTTTTTGGCTAGAAAATACACAGCTTCGAAAGAAACCAAGTATCAACATACATACAAATGCACATGTGGGACTGTGATGTGTTTTTATGTGTATTAATTCATGTGGAAATCGGTCTTTTTGAGTCAAAAGAGAGGTCATAATTCCTCTTCTTAATACTTGCAAATAATCAGGGTACACCAGATTTTCGTAATATAGACTGTAGAATTGCATTTCATTGGTGTAAAATGTGACTTTGACTGAGATTTTCAAAGTTCTGTGGAAGATTTCTCAGCAGCAACATTTTTTATCGCAGCTCCCCGAATCTGAGTAGGCTGAGCTAGATCTAGAGCACAGCTGTATTCAGTGGCTTCATGCAAAGCTCACGCCAGCCGGCCGGCGCGGTTGGCTGGATAATAGCTGCTGTATGCTATAGCTGTAGGCCTAATATGCAAACTTTGTGTGTGTGTATTTGTGTGTAGATCAACAAAAAGGGCGCATGACGAACTGGCTTGCAATTTGAGCTGTAGAAAGTTGATAAATGCGTGCAAAATTGGGAGAAAAATTGCGCTACTTTGAAAATTATTGGTTGCCCGATTCGGGCCACCAAAACTTAACATTTTATCAATAATGGTTGCCCGAGGTGAATTTTTGGTGGCCCTGGGCCACCGGGCCACCGCTAATGTCGAGCCTTGCATATCGATACAAATACCAAAACATACATCCATAAAATGATGGTTTGGTGACCCAGGAAAAGGCATAGCTTATAAAAAGGGGCCAAGTTAAAATACACACTGAAAATATGATATTTACACTATAAAGTATATTGACACAACAACAACAAAAAAACAATAATTAGAATTTTCTGTTGATCCATTATTTTTGTTTTGTTAGATTTTGCTTTGTTTTTCAATTCTTAGCTTAATGTCACACAGTCATTAAGAAGAACTTACTTGAGGTTCATCAGGATGAGGAACTCTTTGCCTAACTGCTGATGTCGCCTCACCGAGGTCTCTGTGTAAAAAACAAAAACAAAAACACAAATTAATATTTTTCAAGAGCTCCTTTACAGATAAGTTTGCAATTCTGACAGTATTAGAAAGAAAAAAAATACAGTATGTTCTGTAAGTGTAATGTTGTGGTCTATGACTGAGTTAGACCAAAAGCTTCGGTCTCTGTTATGTTGGTTGTTCAGCTGAACTCCGTTGGCTTCACTCACCAAATACAGAGACCGAAGTTCTAGCGCGATCTGTACAGGGGACTCAATGGCCATATGTTTATGTACTTAAGATCGGATAAAACGGGGAAGTGAATTTGCGCGACAGCCGAGGTAAGTCACTGTTTTTGTTCCTTTTAACTCGATTTTTCACCGTTTCTTGGCAATTAATGCCAAGAGGGAATATCAATTTGCATTTTGGTCGCATTAATTTTCAAAATGTTTATTGATTAAAGACAAAAATTGAAGAGCCCCGACGGGGGGATTTTGCATTGCAAGTCCCCTAATGGTGGCTGCACGCTAGCGAGCCGTCTGTGTATGAGGAGAACTTAAAAAAAAAAAATGTTAAAAAACTCCTCAAAACAGACGGCTGCCAGCTGTCTATGACTGAGTACGACTTATGAGCATGCAATAAAGTGAGATGTATGCCAACAAAATATCCCTCTTTCCCACCGTTTATCCCTCCTTTCCATTGTTTCTTTTTCTTTCTGTCTCTCCTCTTTGCTCTAGGCCTAGTCTTACTTCCCCATTTCATTTTGACTTTACTTTTTCTATTGCCCCTTTTGTTTTATTCTTCTTGGGTTCTCACCCCTTTTCCTCTTTTTCTGTTATTATTCATTTCTATTTCATTTCGTGCACTTTCTCTTTTACTCGTAGAATCTAATGCTCTGTTTTTCTTTCCTTTCCTCTCATCTTCATGGTATATCAATCCCCAGCAAAGTAGTAGCGCTGCCGCTGGCTCCCTCCTCCAATCGCGGCTGCCTGGCTTGGGCTGGCCGAGGGCCGAGGGCGAGGCGAGAGTCGTTCAACATCTGAACAAGGCCAAGCCCAAGTTGTCATTACAAGAGTTAGGTAAGAGAGAACCAAAATCGTTCATCAAATGTATTCATCACATCACCAAAAATACACAGTATAATCAAATTTATCTCACTTTGTTAACACTTCTGCTTCTTCCACAAGAGAAAGAAGTCTTGATTTTGCCGTCATGGAAGCCGCCATCTTGCTTTCGTCGTGACAGAAGTGAACGTAGATGGTGCTCGACTACTTTATAGATTTGGCAAAAACTTGTGAGTGAAAATGTACCGTATGTAATACATATATTTGCCCCTTGATTTGCCCCCACCACGGGGGGAAAGGCAATCTTTCAATAAAGTTCAAAGAAAAATAAAAACAAAAGAAGAAGACCAAAAAAGAATACTAGATGAAGCTTCATCCTCCATTTTTTCACCATCTGTTTTGGGTTTTTTTTTTCTTTTAATTATTATCATTTTTTTTTGCATGATTAGCCGAGCCCCCTCGATCCCTTTTCAAGACCCGTCATGCCCATGCATTAAATCATATATTACATTTTTTTTTAAGAAGGCGATATCCAAGGTGCGGAATAAATGTTATTTATCATCAAAACTATATAATAATAATACTTTACGCTCTTTCGTGATACAAGGTCAAGCCCGGCCATGCAGTGGCGACGTGAACCCAAAATTTTGAGAAGGCCAGATATGGCATATTGGGAAATTTTTTTTTTTTGCGAGCGAGTGAAGCGAGCGAGCAAAATTTTTGACACCTTTTCACATAAATCCAAATTTGTGATAGATTTTGACATAATATTCAGAAAATAATATCTTTCACCCAGCTCTTTTTCCTTTCTTTTTCTCTTGGTCTGACAAAAGGCTCCCCCCCCCCCCATTTGTATAGGCCCTTCGTACATCACTGGTCAAGCCGGTCTATAATATACTCTTTTTTCTTTTTTAGGTGATTTTTTACGGATTTTCAGTCAAATTTGACTATTTAAGCCGAATTTATTTTCCCTCATATAAAACTACGCAAAAATAAGTTCACAATGGTGACCGGCTAGGAGATTCAATCAAAATTCATAACGTAAGAAATATGAACTATTAACATGAAAATTGTTTAAAGGGGAAGTTCACCCTAAAAATTATAAAAATATTGGTGAAGGTTTGAGGAAAATCCATCAAAGGTTAAGAAAGTTATAATATTTAATTAGAGTTTTTTTTATTTTTTTGGGTCATATATGAGCAGCTGCCCCATTATAAAATGCATAAATTTTAAATTTGCAGTGGTTCATGATGACTCATTAATTGTTTGATTTCTTTCAGGAGTGGGTGTGACATATTTTTTTTGATTGGTATAGGCCTATACTGATCGAAGGTACAATAAAAACCATTTTCAATTTTATGAGAAAATGAATTTCCATTGTTTGTTTGCTTTTTTACCATACGATATGTGGAAGCTGCTCGCGTATGACGTCACAAATCCAAAAATTGAAATTCTAGTAAATTAAAAAAAAGTTCTTTTAGGGTTTTTCCTCAAACCTTCACCAATGTTTTTTTTATATTATTTCTGCTATTTTTACAACTTTTGTCAGGGTGAACTTTCCCTAATCAGCGGTGGTGAGGTGGTGAGGATTATTTTTCCCCATTGCTAATTTAGCATGAACATGCTTTTAATCGCCTGTTGTCAGTTGTTTTTTCTCTCTCTCGTTGGCCCTATGTATGATTCATTAATACATTTTTTTTCAATGTTAATATTTTTGGTGATTTTGCTTTTTTTTATTCTTGCATTTATACAAGCCACGTTTCTTGGTCTCTTTTACATTTCTTTTCTTTGTTTTTAAGCATACATTCATACATGTACTTTTGAAAATGTTTTATCTATCTTTGATATTTATTTATTGTATTTTTTGCAGTGTTATTGCCAATTAGCAAGTGTCAGCTCATTTTTTTATGATTGATTTTTATTTATTTATGTAATTGATAGGCCTATGTATTTATGAAGGTCTATTTCTGATTTGTGTGTTGAAAAATGGATATAGAAATGAAATAAACCACTGAAAAGAATTAAATTCTATTTACCATTTTTATGTTTTTGTTGTTGCTGCATATTATGGTCTATACGATATAATAATTTTGTATAGGCCCTACACATTTTCGGTATGTTGTTGGTATTGGTGGCATTCAGTTGCTGAGAACAGATTATAGGCGAATTTTTCTTCCTGATTTCTTTTTGTTTGACAATGAATCATATAACGACACATAAATATAATGAAACATACTCAATATCTGTATTTTTTTTTCTTGTCATTATAACCTTTTTTTCGGATATAGATCACCACGAGGGATCGGGGATATTTGCTCTTACCTTTTAAGCTTATAACATCAGACACGATTTTTTTTTAAACTTAATTACTTAAAAATGTTCATCTTGAGAAATCACATGGGATTGGGATTGATTTTTAAAAAATACATGTATATTTCATCAATAAAAAAGGGTATATTTATCGATCTAATTGCATCGAATGATCTCGAAGTCTAATCTAGCTGGGCCAGTTCATTTTAAAGGAAAGCTCTCTCTTGCTTTCATTGTTATTATTATTATTATTATTAGGCCTAGTAGATCTAGAGGTCTAGATCCGTCGCGTCCACATTGATTTTTGGTATAAATTTATACATAAATTGGATATGAATGTACCCAAATTAGACGAACCACCCTCTCTGAACAGTGAACACTTCCGGTAAACAATAATAATAAAAAAAACCCTAAAAATTATAGCCCCCACCGGCCCGGCTGGCTGGGCCCCCTCCTGCCCGGCGCCCCCGACCGGCGGCGCGGCCGCGCCGCGCCGGCCGCCGCGCCGGCAAAAAAACCGATAGTATACTTATCGATATCGATATCGTGAACGTGCGTGGATCATTCTGTATGACTTGGAATTCAGAAGATTACGAGATTTCAACCGTGAATTATCTGCATTTAGACCTCAACAAGGGGACCTAGAGATGAATAACCAATTTGACATGTAAGAATACTAATTATTTAGTGCAGTTTATATGATTTTGGATGTAACGTCTGTTATATTCTACAGCTGGTTTCAAATGCCAGTCCCACCTATTCATTTTTATGTTTTATTTAGCCTATTTATTGGGCGCGAATGCAGTTTCGCACCAGCGGACTTCGAGAGAATTCCCTCACCAGTAATTGTTCACAAATGTCATAGCAAGTCATAGTAAGCCCACCGCTTTTCAGAATATCGAGATAGGGAATCCCTGTATTTTGGTTGGATCTCGACCTAAGTTACTGTCCTAAGCCACTCACACTAATACTTAATAGTAATACGAGGTTCGTATATATATACGAACCTCGTACACCGGACCTTGTTTGACCGTAGATTTTGAAGTAGTCGGCAAACATTGCTTCATTGCTGAAGTAATATTTGCCGAAACTCCTTCTCGCTACGCACCGGGGCTCTTTCCGGTAAGTAGCAATACATAACAAAATTATACATATGATATTGAACTCATTTCATTTAAAAAGAGCAAATTTCGCTTACCTCGGCCTAGCAAGTGACTTCGTTTGTCTCTTCTACGGAAATACAAGGAAGCCCGTTGGTGGCGCTAATAAATTTCACAACCTTGATTCAGCTCCTCGGTAATTTTATAACTGTGTCTAAATTCTTTGAATGCGCAATTCTTATGATTAATTTACTAATTATGGGCACCAATAAATAAAATACCTTCAAAAACATAATTCAGGATTACTATTGGCGATGATAACACTTTTGTTGCAATTAATTTAAAGCGATGACTAATATAATTTTTATTTTTTTTAATACACATGCCTGGAACGAAACCAGCAGTACAAGCAGTATTAACGAACGTCATGGTATACCAAAGTCTATACAATGAAAAGATTGGACACTTCACGGAATTCGCGTAATGCCTTGCGTCGATTTGCGTATAAAATAGTGTAGGTTCCTAATCTTTCCCTTGTCGTGTCTTTGATATGAATATAAATCGCGCGCCCTCTTTAGGCGAAAATTGATATCTACGCTGACCAAATTTTATCTCCGTGAAATCTTCACTAAAGATCAAGAAAATATACATATTTTTAAGAAAAAACTTCAAGGAGAAGTCACGGAAGGATCTAAATGATTCGGTAAGTGTCATAGCAGAATGTGAAATACCAGATTATTGGTGATATTTTATGTGGGCAAAAGCCCACTATCTTTTTGACTTGTCGTGTGTGTCGCGTGCATATGACTGATATTCCTTCGCACGCGAGATGATATGAACCCATGGGTGGACCTAAGCCTGCTTCATTGTTGTTGAATTCTCGTCTCATTCTCAGCTCAGCCTCAGTCAGATTCGGTCAGACTCAGACATTGCTTTGCTTGGAAATGGAAGCGCCATACCGTGTAAAACTATAAATTTTGATATGCCTATGGCTATGCTATGCCTAAGGACTGAAGTTAGCGACCAAAAGCAAGTGATGTCTGACTGAAAATTCGACAATCACCTCGACATCCAACCAAAATACAGCCGTTCCTGCTGATCGCGATATTCGGAAAAGCGATGGGCATATGAATTATGATCTGCCTTGTGCCTGTACTATGTAGAAAAATGTGATTGAGAGACTTCCTAACTAAGTTCCTAATGACATTTGCGAACAATTGCTGGTTGGAAAATTCTCTCGTAGTCGGCCAATACGAAATTGCATTAATGCCAATTGTGTGCACCAATTCAAAGTGTTTTATTTTTTTTAAACTTGTTTGTGCAAGTCGAGACTATTGTAATATTATTGACATCAGACTTTTGTAGATGTTGCCAGGTCAAATTATGCCCAGCACACACTTTCATTAACATGCCAGACCTGGCCAGGTTTTATCCCCCCCCCCCCCAAAAAAAAAACCTGTTGCTGTGCTTGCTCTGCACATGTCCTGGAACTTTGCATTGAAGTGAAGTGTCCTGGCACAAAATTCAGCTCAGCATCACTCATCAGGCCTAAGTTTTCTTATTGGGAACTCAGCTTGTCCCAGATACATTTATACCAAGAACAAGAGAAAGTAAGCCAAACATTGCCAACCCTATTTTTCCCACACATGGGAGTCCTAACAGAGGACAAGGTTATTATTGATTAGTCATATTTGACTATTGTTGCCACTGATTGTTGCCATTGACTTTAAAAAAATCTCATTTTTCACAATAATATTATTACTAATTTATGTTGTGCATCCTTTCAATGTAAAAAAGGTTATAATTTCACAAAGAAGTTAATAAATGATTACCGTAAGTAACGGACTATAAACCGCACCCGTGGATTAACCGCACCCCCAACTTCGGACTAAAAAAAAAAAATCCTCACATTGTATTTGAAGTACGAAGAAACAAAAACTAAGTTAAAGATTTCAAAGTATCCAAAGAGATTACCTGTATGCGGAAATCTGCTGTTCTTGATCAATTCATCTACAAATGTTAGCAAGAAAGGAAGGTCCCGACAATATTGGCCACCTACACACTCACTCACCTCACAGTCACAGTGTACACACACACAGCACTGCCGTTCTTGTACATTGCAAACTACGATACGGTACCAGTACATCTTATCAAATAATGATCTGTGTCTTTCCCGGCGTAGGAGGCAGAAACAATCACATTTCTTGCATCACAAACTCACAATCACTTTCAGAATTTGTCTAGCATTCAATGTCTTAGCATGAATTTTGGATACGGGATTACAGGAAGGTTCAAGAAACAAAGAAATTGGCATTTTTTACAGTTGTTTTAAGGCTTAGTGTCTTCTCTCTCGTGCGTGGTGTACATGGTATCTTATGAAAAGCAAATGGGAAAGAAAAAATAAGCTGGCGCGAAACGGGACTTTGGAGGGGATCGAGGGTTAAAATGAATAGCGCCAGCTTAAGTCGCACTATAACTGACCACAATACAACGCAAGCTAGCTCAGCGCAGCTCTGACCACAATACAACAAAAGCTAGCTCAGCGCAGCTCACTCAACTCTCGCGCTCGCTCAGCTGTGGCAAAATATTACTGAGTATGCTTGGCGTCTCTTTGAAAGGGAATTTCGCTGCTTTGAACCGAGAATAAAGTCGAAATTAGTGTCATGAAGGTGGGTGCGTTTGTTATGGACAATATTTGAGAAGATCGTAATAATCGCTTCTCATTAACCACGGCTCATACCCCTCTAAACGACATTGCCCTGGGCGACTACGCCCGGGCACTCGATGTGTTGTGAACTGGCAGACGTCTTACATGTTCGGGAGGGGTTACGACGGGCTGGCTCAGACCCGTCACCGTGGATAAACCGCACCCACGACTTTTGCTTCTATCCCGCTAAGAAAAAGGTGCGGTTAATAGAACGTTACTTACCGTAGTAATTCTTTTGTCTACAATGGCATGTAAAGAATCTTCACCAAAAACAAGCCACTATTTTCAGCCAAGTTCCAAAGTTCTAGTTGCACTTGCCATGCCCTTTCAATATGCAATAATACCAGTCAGTACGGTACATTGTGCCGATTTTTCGGGCATGCCTAGGTCACCCATGCATGGACTTTGCTTAGAGTTTGATCATGCAATATGGTAGCTCTAAAGGCACCAAACAAAAATATTTGTCATTGTGTGACTTCTATTTCAAAGTAAATATACTTAATAACAAGTAATTTACATCGGTGAATTAAACAAAAAGTGCAGCACTGTAGGCCTACATGATTTTAGCTCAACGCACACTGACCAGAACTTGAGATAGTCTGATCAATCATGTGTGTCGAGCGCAGCATCGTGCCTGACCACTCATTCAACTCTTTAGCTCTCTTCAATATCTACATGCACATGTAAAGAGCTCAACCATGATCATTAATCAATTTGCATTTTCAAGGAAACCTGTCTTTTACTTATTTTCCTCAAGGTTGAAAGATGACGACAGCGGTGAAGACCGTGAAGACGTGAATGTGGAGCAGCCAGTAAGCAAAGATGCCATCGATGATCCACACCAAATAGTATGGGTAGGTGGTATGATATTTGATGGATTAAAAAAAAAATATTTCGTTGACGTCAAGGATTTTAACCCTAAATTTGATACTATTGTACAGTCTTTTGTTTTGGGTCTATTTCACACCAAAGTAAACACTATGCAAGTTGGGACCAAATTCACAAAGGTGGATATGACTGTACCATTATAAAAAAACATTGACTATGCAGATTTCTTGTATTTCTGCACTTGATTCAAACATTAATTTAGCTTCCTTTGCCAAAAGCACATATCTTAATTGGACTTTTCTAAGGGTACGCGATGAAATAAGTGTAATTATGTATGAGATTACAAGGGGAGAATCGGAACTGTTACACCACAAAGCTTCTTCTAATACAAGTAATATGTTCCTTTTTTTTCATTTTCTATCCTATTTTTCTAGCCCAAAGTGAAATGCAAACAGGGTGAACATCAGCTTCAGTATTCCTATTGCCTCTGGTTTTCAAGACGTACGCCAGGAAACAAGGCTTCATCTTCAAACTACGAACAGAACATCAAAATAATGGGTGCATTCGCTTCAGTAAGTACCTTTATATGACTGTTTAGTTTGGAATCTGTGAAGGATACGTCCTCACTCCCTCCCATTTATAACTTCCTTTTTTGAGATTCTCACTTCTCTGCTGAAATTTAGACCCATAGGCCCAAATTTTGAAGCGCGGAATATCTTGGGCCATGGTCTTACTCTGTGCTGAAATTGTGGGAAGCCAAAATTATCAAAATTGTGTTAACATTTTATTTTTCTCATTTTCAATGCGCTCTTTCATTATGCCGCAAAGTCGGAGAAAACTAATTCAGTTTTCATTCCCAGAAACTTTTTAAATGATTTGAAAAGCAGATTATCTGATTAATTGAACCTGTACTGTTAGAAAATTGTGTTAAAACTGGCTATCCATAGTTATATCAAAAGTTTTGACTAGAGTTTGAATTTAACCTGAGTTCAGAATATGGGTCATATTGTTTGCTTTTCAGATTTTTCTCTGGAAGCAATAATTGTATCAATAGTGGAATGGAAAGGAGAAGCCTTTTTTGTTAAAGTTCTGAGGGAATTCTTGCACAATGAACTCATTTTCTGCCCCCTCCCCCTCCATTCATGAAATCGTTGGCCTGTCTCTGCATGGACATGATATTATTTTGACATCCAAACTTCATGTTTTATTCCTTTTTTTTTTAGGTAGAACAATTTTGGACATTATACAGCCATATAGCGAGGCCATGTGACCTGACAAGTAGTAGTGACTATCATCTATTCAAACACGGCATCAAACCGATGTGGGAGGTAAGATATGGAGGTCAAAGATCAAAGGTGACATGTCACTTTGATGAAAAATGTGAATCTGTCCTGTGTTCAAGAGATAGACTTTATTTTTGTTTTTTCAAATAGTTTATTAATAATAACTATTACATGGACATTTCCTACTTTTCACTTTTATAAGATTTCTTGCAGTCTTATGAAAATGGAAGATGTGCAGCTGTGTTTCAATCTTCATAATACAGTGGGAATTAAATGTACAAAAAAGTAGTGAGCAACTAAATTTGTAACTCGATATTGCAACAATTCTGTTTTGGAAAATTCTAGTAAAGGGGGGAAAAAAACCCACATTGTATTTTACAAACTTAGGATATTAAATTGAGAATTGTTGTATCAGAAACATTCTAGTCATAAATTGCCATTTAGTCTACTTTCCATTTGGTCTCATCTCACTCAGTCTAATTTTAAGTACTGTAGTTTGTCTACAACTGGTTTGTCTACTAAACATTTGGTCAAATTGCCATTTTATAGCCAATTTGCCATTTTGTCTAATTTCAAGCTCCAACAGGTATGCTTTACAGATTTTGTCTACTATTCACTTGGCCCAACACTGGCCAGTCTATATGATTAGAACCGTAACTGAAAGTGGAAATTAGACCAACTGGGCATAAGAATAATATGACAGATACACCAAGCAAGTATGAGACCATGTGAATGTTGGACCAAATGGTAATGATTAGAATAAAATGATAGTAGACCGAGTGAGTTTTATAGCCATGTTGGTGATAGATTAGCTGAGAGTTAGATCATCTACTAGTAGACTATTTTTTTATACAACCATATCAGTCTTTGTGTGCTGAATTCTCAAATGCTGATGTCACTATCATCTCTTTTGTTTCCAGGATGAAGCAAATAAGAAAGGCGGAAAGTGGATTGTCCGGCTACGGAAAGGTCTTGCTTCACGTTTGTGGGAAAACCTTGTACTTGCCATGCTTGGGGAACAATTCATGGTCGGAGAGGAGATATGCGGTGCAGTTGTTTCTGTTAGATTTGCTGTAAGTGTACCCATTTTGGTCTTGCTGATCTTATTATGGAAGAACCTTGGGTAATTTCTTTTCTACTAGTTAGAAAGTTGTGTGTAGCTATACAAACAACTTCATGGCAAATTCCAGTCTTGATAATTTACATATTAAAATGTTAGACAGGCATGATGTTGTAAAGAATAGACAATTTCATAATTAAGCAATGTCCCGAGTGACCTTTGATATCTACAGATGTTTAAAATCTATAGGTTTTTTATTTTACTTAGACCAGGTCCTCACAAACTAATAAATGTGCTCTATGAATATCTTTTACTTCTATTTTGAAATGTGAATACCTCTTCCTACATTGTAGTTATCATGTAATGCACCATGAGTGAACAATAGACAGCTCCTGCAGAGCATTCAAATTTCAGAGATGCCAATTAGTAAGATTTTTATGGAGAAAGTGACACTTAATGGGATTTTTCCCCAAGGAACAGGATTTTTGAAACTTGTAAGAATGATGATTTTTTGTATGTTTCTCAAAATTTTAAAGAAAAATAGGATTTTACACTTGAAAATTGGTTAAAAATAAATAAAGAATAGGATTTGTCCCAATTAAAGTTGGCAGGTCTGCAATTTGTGCATTGGCATTTCATCTAAAAGCACCATATGTATGGATAAGGTATTCTATTCACCCGATTATTTTATCGATGCTCAATGTTTAGGATACCAGTTTGCCCACTTTGAGCATTGCCATGTCAGGCAAACATGTTCAGATTGGATCCAGGGCTGCCAAGACTCCCTGATTGTCAGGGAGAGGCCAAAAAATTGACTTGAGTTTAGAATTTGTAAACTTACTGATGATTTATTATTTGTTGATCTTTTTGTTCGCAGGAGGACATTATCTCTATATGGAATCGCACTGCCAGCGATAATGCTATCAATATTAGAGTACGCGACACATTACAAAGAGTATTAAATCTTCCACCTAACACCATAATGGAATACAAGACACACACAGATAGTTTAAAGTAAGTAAATTGTATATAGAGTACCGAAGTAATGATGTCACAGATTTTTTTTTCCATGTCAGCATTTGTTTTATCCAATATTTTGGTAGAGCATGATGGAATACCTCCACAACCCAAATTTGGTGGGAATTGTTCCAAGGTAGGCCTTAGAAATGACCTTATGAATAGCCCCCATTGAAGTCAGTTTATTATTGGCCTGGTTCCTGAAATTTAGAATCAGGCCAATAATACATTGATTTCAGTGGGGCTAATTATGTATTCGTGAGGTCATATCTAAGGCCCCCATGGACCGATTCCCATCAAATTTAGGTTGTGGAGTCATTTTATCATTTTGTACCAAAACAAGCTATCAAAAATGCTGACATACAAAGAGTGAAAATTGATGTTGTCACACTTCGGTACTCTATATGTTTGTAGTACAGTAAACTTCCCTTAACTTGTTGGAGACCGACTGATTATACTATAACATGCATTCACAAAGACCAGAGCCAGGATATTTAATTTGTATATAGTGTATATACATTCGTGTTAGTGTTTATATCTATATAAATTTATAGAATTTTGCTGATTATTTTAATCTACTTATATCATATTACCCTTGTATTAAATTTTGATAGGGGGTCTACATCTTACAAGCTTTGCTTTTTAATATATAGGCTCCTCCCCTTTTTTCATTTCATTGTTACGTTTCAATCCTGCATGATTGTGTTATGCAGTTGATGCGTCTTTTCATTGTAAAAATCATTTATTATGAAATGTACTTTGATGATTTGTGGAATATGAAAATATCAATAAATAAATAAAATAAATGTGCACGTTCAGTATCCAGTAGGTTCAATATTCCCTTGCAAAAGTTGTAAAATCTAGAAGAAGGAAAATTGGGTTAGTTGAAAAATGCAAACACTGAAAAGTTATAAATGTGCGGTATGTCTGAATGGCATGAGATGAAAAGTTGCATAGATTTGAGTTAATCACAAGATCCTTCTTTTTATTTCATTTCCGTCAGCACAAAGTTTAACCATATTGTTTTGAATGAAAACACCATGGCTGGGATTCAAACACATGACCCTCTATTTGAAAGATGAGAGACTGTACGACCAGACCACAATGCCCCCACATTATTTAATACATGTTTCTATGAATTTTTTTTTTTTTTTCAGTAACTGTGAACCATAAAAGTATGTAAATCTATTCATATTTCTTCTATCTTTTTTAAATTTTATTTCTCAATCCAGGGATAGATCTAGTTTTAGGAATACTGATGTCTTCATGAGGTAAGGGCTACTCATACCACTCGCCCTATTATGTCTTCTTCAACATGGACTGATTTAGAACATTCATGTACAGTAGCTGATATTTTCTTTTCGTGGAGCCATTAGGATGCCAAAAACAATCGATGGCCAGCTAGGAATTTTCCATGGAGGTGGGAGATTAGGCTGTTTAATACCAGAGTGTACAATCTATGCTACAGTGACTGATACTTCTGCAAAGAGAGATCAGTACGCGTACTGATGATTACCAGCGACTGATTAGGCACCACTTGCTTTTAACAACAAGTGATTACATAACAGTATCTGTGATGAAGATCGTTGAGACGATGATTGGATAACTCTGCGACAATTGATCTTGCGATGGTTGCTGTGGTGATGAGTACTAAGGCAACAATGATTGTGTCACCAGGATTTGCTCCAACGACGTTATTTCTGACAACGATTGTTGCCTGATAATTGTGGAAATTATCATTCGGCATTGATTGGCCCTGAGAAGATTGCTTCAGCGACCACTGTTCTGGTGATGATCGTTGAGATGGTTAAGATTGTTATAGCAATGCTTCTCTTCAGAACATGGATCAATGAGACACATTCTAAACATGAAACGCTCCGACAGTACTGTCACCTGTACAACCCCTGAATGTTTTACAGATTTAGTAGTCAAAACGCTGTTCATGATGATTGATTTTCATCTTGAGAATGTTTTACAAAGAATTATGACTTTATCCATTGCCTACTGCTAAAGCTAAAGCCGGGGGTAATAATAATAAACAATGCGCCTCGGAATAGCTTTTTTCTAGATAGCTGGCGCTATGTTAATGCCTAGTATCTCTATTACTGGAACAGGGTGACTCCTATACAAATTCTATTGGGAAATAAAGAATTAGATGGGTCAAAAATGACACTTTGGTCAGATCATTTTAAGAGGATACCCTCAACCATATAATCTTTAATGAGATTACACATTGAATATGTTTGGTGTGTTAGCACTTCAGCATGACTTACATGTAAGTGCCAACTTACCCCTTTTTCTGGCATCAAAAACATAAAACAGCACCACTCCATGTGGTTATTGTATTTGTACATTGCACAATATTTGTGATACTTTTTTGATTGGCATTTGTATGAGAATTGGAACAGGTGGGGACAATAGAATGCAATAGGTTTCATAATTCTCTCTTCTGGACTCCCAAAATAGTTGAGAATAGAGTTGTGACTTGATCCAAATTAAAATCTTTGCATTAAAAAACTCTTGCGACAAAACCTTGTCCTTTACATGTAAAACTCTGCAAATATAGTGTACCCGTGCAAGTTTGGGTATTGATATCTCCACTTTTGCTATATGATCATGCTTGATTTTAGCCTTGTTTGAATCCTGTGATTTTTCTCTGAAGGTATAAAAATCTGTTTGCATTATCATAGAATCTGGCTTTAAAGTGCAGGAATCCATGAGTAAGCTCTATTGACCAAATGCATTTTTTATATTGGCCTGTCCCTGTGGCCTGTATTCTGAACCCGAAGTCTAGGCTTAAATCATGGGAAATTGTATGTGTCAAACCATTTAAACCTCTTGAATTACCAATTGTGTTTGGTATACATTATTAACACATTGGGTGATTTCAAGTTCAGTGTTGACCTTTTGGTGTTGGTGTTAGGTCAATTTTTACACGATTATAACACCAAACATAAAATGAAGAAGGTCCTGAAAAGTCACTCGCTAGTTTTTGAGATGTCAATAATGTGATCTGTATCAGCTTTACAAACTCTGAGTAAGTTTTGGAGCTAGGGGAAGCAATCCAATTTTCAACACCAACACCGGACTTGAAATCTCCCAATGATCAAATCATGCACAGGTGATGTGCGCTACTGTGCAACCATCAATGAGATTACACATTATATTATGTGTGTGTTGGCACCCGAGCATGACATTACATCATACTTTGTAAAACACCACCTTGTTTTTTGAAGGCTATATCCGTATTATATCACCATTTCTATCTCCAAACTAGAACTTCAACTCAATACCACTCCATGACATATATTTATGTTCTTTTGAAACATTTTATTTCCAAGTTTATATGCATTTCTAAGTTTATATGCATTAACAATTGCTAATATCTTTGTAGAACTTGCAAGTGTATAAAATGTATATAAACATGAGAGACTGTAACAATATTGTAAATTGTTTAACCTTAACAGTATGTTTGTTTAAGAAATACAGACTGCATAATCCCAATATGAAAATGTCACTTTTGTATTTATTGTTGGATTTGATTACTGCTTAAAGTTATCACAAACATTCGGAGAGCGTTGTTGGCTCAGTCGGTAACGCGTCTGCCCGTCGAACCAAAGATCGTGGGTTCGAGTCCACCCCGGGCGGATGACTGAAGCCAGTGTGTTGTGTGTAAACGTCTCTCCCATGTTTCATAGATGCAGGCTGTGTTACAATGGAAAACACTCCGTCCCTCAGGTAGGACGTTATATGGAGGCCCCGTGTAGAGGAGAGTCACCACCTTTGCACGTTAAGAACCCACTGCACTATTCGTATAAGAGTAGGGGGAAACCCCGGTGTAGTGGTCCACCTGCACTCCCCCCAATCAGTTATATTGGGAGGAGAGACCTGCGGGTCATAGTGATTCAGTTCGCTTTTCGCCTCCCAGGCACAGGTGACGCCAAACAAATAATAACAAATATATTTACATTAAGTGTACAAAATGAAAACATGAAAATATGTACAGAATTATATATAATGGAAGCCATTAGAAGATTTTAAAAATCACTTGAATTGCAAATATAACACCCACCAACTCTATTAGTTAAACACATGGCAATTATGCCTCTGTAGATGGGTTTCTCCAAAAGCCTAGCAGTTATGGATCATGCATGCTTTACATTTCAAAGGTGAATTTGATTTGTTCCTTTATTTTTTTTTACAGTGGAGAAATCGCTTTTCTGTTTTTTGCTTCCTGTGGCCTTTTCATCTTCCTTCATGTCATCTCAAAGAACATGTAATCCTGGAAAGAATTAAAAGAAAAGAAAGCAATTTTAAATGAAGCTGGGAGCCGTTCAATAAAGCTGACCGTAAGTTAGGAGCGACTTTATGAATGGCTGGAGATCCTTTGTGGTAAATGATATTCACCTTTAAATGTTCATTGGTGATTATATATCATGCAAGAAAACTTCACCAGTCATTCTTAAAGTCGCTCTTAATTTATGAAACACCCACCAGGTTACATGATATATCCAGTTTACTCTGAAGAGAGGTTAAACAGGGGGGGGGTGAACTATGGGGGGAGGGGCTTAAACTTCACCCTCTGAAAGGGAGAGGGCCGAAATAAAAGCCCATAAAAAGTTCTATAAAATAATCATTGCCCCAGTTCATCCGTGAAGAGCCGTTTCAGGGAACATTCCTGTACAATTAAATTTACACCAAGAGACAAGGTCCATTTTTTTTCTAGTGGGTGAAATCCCTAAACGCCCTCACCCCGAGGGAAAAAAAACAACAAAGAATTGAAATGATTTAGAGCCCACTTACGACGAGGAATGCCGATCCCAGAAGTATTCCTTTGGTTTGGAGATCGGAGCCTGCAGGGACTGGGAAATAATTAGAAATATAATGAGAATTTTTTTTGTTAATTTTTGAGTGAAAGTGCGAAAGTGAGAGAGGAGAGGGAGGGGGAGGAGCAAGAGGGGAGAGAGAGAGGGGGGGGGGAGAAGGAGTTGAAGCAGGGAGGGGGAAGAGAAGGAGATGAAGCAGGGAGAGAGAGTGGGATGCTGGAGCGAAAAATGGAATGAATTAAGTAGAGTAAATAGAGATGATAGATACAGAACATTTTCTTTACTCTTTTCGTGTATAATTAAACGATATAAAGGAAATATGGGCAAAAGTTTCGTTTGTACGACATAACTTCACGAAAAATATTCACCCACAGAAAAAAAAAACTTCTGGATTGCTTGCGTCCCATCATCTAGCACCTGTCCGCCTGCTCCCGGTTGCCACGGTAACATGTTCTCCAATTTATTTGCTTGCGAGGTCCCGATTCAAAATTACTTGTCTCATCCCGGTTCTAACCTACTTTTATTTTGTCATCTGTGAATTCGTAACTCAAAACGCACACGTATACACAAACGCACCTACAGTATGCAAGCACACTAAAATATTTGAGTAAAGTAAATGACTTTTTGTTGACGACAGAGGATATATATCGACAAGAAAAATATTCTAATACTTACATTTTAGAGCGAAGAATTCATGGTCCATGTTTGTGTTGTGTTTTCGCCCTCCCCAGCGTTTTGCGACTGAGCCCTCCTCACCACCGCTTGATAGAATCTGGCATTAAAGAGAGAGAGAGAAAAAAAATGTATGAAAGAAGTAAAATGCATCATTGGAGAATGGTAAACAGAAAATAGATACGAACAAATATGGCAGTAAACAAACCGTTCGAGCTGTTCCCATCTATTGCTTCGGTCCAGAAGCGGATCTAGAGGGGGGTTGGAGGGTTGCAACCCCCCCCCCCCAAAAAAAAAAAAAAAAAATCCGGGGACCATTTTTTTAAATCTTATCTTTTTTTTTAAACTTGTAATTTTAGAAAACGCCATTTTCACACACAGATTTTCAAAAATTTTCCCTACTGTGGGAGGGGGGACACCCCCTCCCACACCCTCCCCCCTCGCTCGCTCCGCTCGCTTGGACTCGGTCGCTACGCTCCCTCGCATACCACCCCAACCCCCCCCCCTTTATAAAAAGCTGGATCCGCCCCTGCGGTCGTTTTGAATACAATTGAATTAAAAAGTAGAATGATTATAATCATTTAGTGTAAATAATGGCCAGAACGTTTGGAAACTGAAATATTATCATTATGTAGAGATGTCGCTACAAGAGAGGAGGGGAGGGGGGGTGATATTCTGGTGATGATGAAAAAAGGGAATAAAAGGGAAAAGGACAAAACCGGGAAAAAGAGGAGAGGATGGATTGGTTGATGGTTTGATTAATACACCAGGGGCGGCTCCACAGCGGGGATATGGGGAACCTCCCTAGGATTTCTCAAGAAAGCCCTATGAAAGAAAAAAGGAAAAAGAAGAAAGAGAATGAGGGAGAAAAGGGAATGAAGAAGAAAGAAGATTCCAAAACAGCAGAGGGCTGGCCCGTTACTCTTTATTACCCCGAAGTCAATTTAGAGAGAAAAAATATGAAGTCAATTCTATCTCGTCTTGCCCCGCTGTCATTTGCCTATAATACTCTTAATTTCCATCTGTACTTTCAATGGACGCAACTCTTATAGGTGACATCCGACGAAATTCCTGTTGTCATACCCCCTATCAAAATCTCCTGGCACCATCCTGATATTAATACTTGACTGAATAATTACCGGTATGTCGATATTAGTAAAACATCTGCACGGGCAACACGGTGATTCCATATCAGCAATACGATTGTCGTTACGATTGATTATAGAGAAGTCTGCCCTACATAGCGACCACCTAGTATATAAATAATAACATTAATGTATTACTAACAATGTGAGCAATCCTACTTTTCAGAAGAGCAAATTATTGTGAAAGGCATCGCTTTCTATTAGCAGGTAACTATTAATAGCACGTAAATAAAATGTTGTTTATGAAGAAACTTTCCAGAATGTTGAAATAATATGCCTTTCACTTTCTGGAAAAAGATTTTTTAATCCGAGCTTACTAACAAATTTATAGGCGTACTAACTTTTGAAACATTTACTTCTGAAGGGTTGATACTAAATAAAGTTTGAGAGGGAGTTCTTTCCGCCTATTTATCTGATTACTTTAAAAGGACAGACAAATGTTAATATTAGAACCTATACGTGAACACAACTTTAATCGTTTTAAATGATAATAGTAAAATATTCGGGATGTATACTCCGGCAATTCACATTCCGCCTTTTCTATAAGGATGGGACCAATGTCAAAACTTAATTTCTAAACTGCAAGAAATAACGTAAGAAATAATGGAATGATATAATTTTCATATCATAATCATAATTTTTAATCTAAGAAATGATGTATAAAAAAATGTTTTACGTTTGTTTGGTGTAACCGAGAACATAGCCACCCGGCGTTTGAACCATGGACTTCATAAGACAGCACGGGCAGCAACATGCATCACACCGATGAGGGCGCACTACCTGTAATATTTCTTCACTCTCCGTGTTGTGTATTGTCATTCGAAAAGAGCGGGCTGGGCCGCACCAACATCGGCTGCAACAAGTTGTCTCTATAAGTATGGGGGGGGGGGGGGGTCGTGGGAGATTGGGAATTAAAATAAATGCGTAAATTCAACCAGAAAGCCAGATAAATATGGAGATATGTACACAGCCCATCACACACGCAAATATTGAGGGGATGGGGGGGGGGGGGGGTGATAAAAATTTCAAGGTCAATTGCAAAAAAATATCAATATCTAATAATGATGAAAACATCAGCAACGCTCTAGTTCCTTCCATTTATTACGAGTTCCAATTTGTTTTGTGATTAACTAAAAGGGAAGATCATTAATATTCCATTCATTAAATCAATGAAAAAAAAAAGAAATAAATGAATTTCTGTCAATAGTTTGCTTAACTCATTCCATGGCCCTATTCAAAGCCATTAAATCTAATATTTCTGTCATTCCCTTCCCTTTTATCTCAAAGTTTTGGTGTTTATGGTTTTTCAAAGTCTTCAGCAGAATTACATATCCACGTTTTTTTTTTTTTCGCGGAACCGTGGTCGGCAGACTACCAAGTTTTACCTTTTACCTTTTACCCCAAATACTGGAAGTTTTGTGGTAATAATGTCAGGAAAACTATTTAGGTAGATTGTGGCAGCTACCATGTGCAGAAAACACTCGGCTGAAAAATTAAAGGTTAAATCAATACTTCAAAGGTTGGAAGAGTGACAATCTTATCCAAATGTTATATCCAACTTTGCATAAAGCTGAATCCAACATTTTAAGTGTTGGGTCGAACATTAAGTGGTAAATGCAACATTTAGCAAGTTTAGAAAAGGTTGTCACCCCTCCAACCTTTAAAAAGTGATGTTGATTTTACATCTTTTAGAGTGAAAGGATTCGACTGGGTTATGATATATTAATTATTTTCATTGTCCTTATTCTAATCAGGAAGATCCCATTATTTACACAAAATTTCTTTAAAATTCTTTACATAAAATTCATTAAAGAGTAATGGAGAACATTTGTATTCTAACCTTCAAAAGCATTGAGTAATACGTCACCCTGTTTGGTCACTATGTGGTAGGAATTACTTCCGGTACAACTTGATCCTGCGTGATATAAGTGCAATATTTATAAAGAAAGAAAATGTGCATTATGCCAGGCCTGTTGGGAATTTAAAAGAAAGCCCCCAACCCCTCGGCCCCTTTTTTAATCGCCCACAGATTGTGTTTCAATATAATTTATGTTTTATCCTACATTAAAATGCTTTTTTTTTATGATCGCTTACAAAACTGGCTTAATGAGCCACAATTTCAGAGGGAACTAAATATGGCACATCACTGACGTACAATTTACAGTGGCGAGCGAGCAAAGATTTGGAAATTTGTATTACAAAGTTCAATTTTGTGATAGATTTTGACATAAGATTCAGGAAAAATACATTTCACCCTTGTCTCTTTCCTTTTTTTTACCCTTTCTCTTGTTTTTTGGGGTCGTGATTTTTTTTGTACGCCAGTTGCTTACAAGTTACAACAGAGCAATAGCAAATCAAATTTACGACTTCCATTTATTGTTCTACGAGGAAATTGATGTTATGCTAACAAATCTAATATATTTAATTTCTTAGGCATTGGTCGCATTATTTGATTACATTGGGTGTTAATTCTATTGAATCACTTCTTAATCAAATAAAGTGCTCGTTACCAAGTAACACGACGCTTTTGCTTAACCAATGTGCATGCTTAAAATAACACAGAAGGAGAATTCAGTGATTAAAATGGTGAAGGCAAGGTTGTAAATTATTATTTTAAACGATTTGATCGTGAAAACGGTGGTGTAGAGCCTCGATAGGGGGAGGATGGTCAATTGCTCCCAAAAGTTCCTCGATCAAGAACAAAAAGAGAAAAGTAAGGGGAAGAAAAGGAAGCAAAAGAAAGAAGACAAAATGATATCATTTTCAATTTTCTGAATACCATGTCTAATAGATAAAAAGGTTTTCATTTAAAAAAGTTCTTAATTCTCAGATCTCTCCTTTTTATTATTTTCTTTCTTCCCTCTCCTCTCTTTTTCTCTTCATCTTATCTACTACGTGAAATAGTAGGAGGGGAGCCAATTCCCCCGGGAAGTATTTAAAAAATACACCTGGGCTTGGCACCATATCTGTTGGTGCGGGGGTAAAGACAAAAGAATAATACAATTCTGTCATTAAAAAAAATACATAATTTATTTTCTTAATCTTTTTTTCATTGATAGGAAAGTAAGAAAATATCATTCATATTGATTAAAGTTAATTATAAACCTTTCTCTTATATGTATATACATATTCATAAAGCCTTAATTTGCTCTTTGAAATTACTGGTACCTTGTAAAAGTATAAAGTTATTTTTTCTCTTCCAAAGTTGTGTAATTACTTGATTGACATTTTTGTAAATGATGATAATGATGATGATGATAATGATGATGATAATGATGATGATGATGATGATGATGATAATGATGATGAAGATGATGATAATGATGATGATGATAATGATGATAATGATGATGATGATGATGATGATGATAATGATGATGATGATGATAATGATGATGATGATGATGATGAGGATGATGATGATGATGACAATGATGATGATGATGATAATGATGATGATGATAGGTTTATTCATGTTAATAATGATATCTGTAGAAGAAGGGAATAAAACTTTTTTTTAAATGGTCTAAACACCCTTACCGATTGTTTCCAGCGTCTGTCTGATGTGGACCTCGTTCACACCTTGAAGATCTTGCAGGGCTCTCTGTATCATCCTGTTCTGATCTGATGCAGATACTCTATTGGAAGGGGAGGGCGTTGCCCAGTTACGTAACTCAATCGAATCATCATCTCTCTCCGGCTGTTTCGTGACGATGGCTGAGCGACCTCCATTTGTCGTTGCATCCATTTTAAAATATTCTCCTTCTCATATAAGCAATATGCATAAATTAACGATTTATGATAGCTGGGGCGCCGTCCGGATATTTTTCTTTGGAAGTGGGGGGGGAGGGGGGCAGGCGAAAGAAGACGCCATTCATGACAATGTTTATCTTTTAGAGTAAAAAGAAACAAACTCCCTTCTTATTGTCTCCTTTCTTCTTTCCTTATTTTTCTTACTGCCCCCTTTCTTTTTTTTTCAAAAATTCAAAGGGGGGCAGTCTCCCTTCACCTGTTGCCCCATCCCTAGGTGACAACTCTTAAAATCAATGACAGCTACCTTCCTCAATAGCCAAACACAAATAATTCTTCATGGTCATATATTGAAAGAAGAGTTTTTATCAATAATATTAAATATAGTTTTATGAAACTGCAGGGAGTCTTTTGCAGAAAGAGTTGCGTATAAAAGAACGTTTTTTTTAATTTGAAATCTTAAGTTTGTCTTGCAATTACCGTTAATATTATTGGAAAAATGTTCATCCTTCAATTGGAATCTTATTTATATTAATTTGCATTACGTTTTGATCGGAAGTGATATAAATAAAAGTATTGAATTCTCGAATAGTCAGATGAATAGATAGCTAGACCGATGAATAAATGTAGAGACAGATATACAAATATATATATCATACATAGGCCTATATAGATAGACAGAAAAAATATTGATATAGATAGATAGATATACATGTAGGTAGATAGAGAGATAGGTAGATAGAGAGATAGATAGATAGATAGATAGAGAAAGAGAGAAAGATAGATAAATAGATAGATAGATAGACATAAATAGTTAGATAGATGGTTACAAGACACCCATGATTAGTAAATGAATAAAGGGTAAAAATGAAATGGGGCCGAAGCAGAAATGAGTCAATGTTATGAACCTGAACATGAATGTAATCACACGTTGAATCCTGAAATTCCTTATTTCCGTTGCGTCGTGGTTTATAAATACAGCAATTTCTAAAAAAAGTTCTCTCCGCTGTAACTTCACACAAATCCACTAGGGTTACTAAGTTATTTCCCCACATGCACTGAATAACTGAGGTATATTGGAAATACAAGAAGTCCTCAAAAATAACATATCCAAAGTCGATTTCCGTTATATGTTTTCATCCATTTTCAGCTCCGATTATGCACGTTTCCCGCTCAAAATGCATTAAGTAGGATTAAGACTGCCTCCAGAATACTGCATCTAAATCAGTAAATGATGCGATTTGCTGGAAAGTACATGTAGGCAAAAGTAATATGTAGGGTTCTGTACGTGTTTCTGTCGTTTAAAACGGACCCTGATAAAACATTTCGAACTGTGCAAATTATAAACTATTGTCAACCATGTTTGTTTTTATCATTCATATTGAATTCTTCGTGAAAGCGTTATGCGGTTTCCCCGGTGATCGGTTCAACTCTTCCAAGAATGTCAATAAATTAAAATATTGAACTAAACGAGATCCATTTTAATATGACATTCATTATGATTAGCTGACATTTTGATGAATAAAATAAAAGGATACAACTTCTATGTGCCTAAGTTTGAATTCATTTAAAAAAGTAAAAACCAGCCTATATAAAGAACGTGGAATGATGGGGGGGGGGGGGGGGGGGGGGCGGCTGGGGTGGGTGGATGTACATGAACCTCGCGAACAAAATTAATTATTTCTATTAAATGGTTAAATTGCGTTTATGACCGAAAAGATGGTACCAGCACAAAGAAAACCTCCATTTATCTTTACAAAATGAAACATATATATTGAACCGGTATTGGGTATCTCCGAAACATTTGTGTTATTGACTTGATGTCGCTATAATTCTTACATAATAAAGCATCTTATGATCATAACATGTAATATAGACATTACAGAGGTGTTTTCAATATCTAATCTTCAATAAACGCAGTGCAAGATAAACCAAAAGCAGGTGGGCGTTTCATGAAAGGACTTGTCGGACGTTTTATCCGACAAGTCCCATTTATCCGACAGTTACCATAGTAACAGTGTTTCTCAGCCAATCAGAATCAAGGAAAGATGTCAGATCTGACAACTTGTCGGACAAAAATGTTGATGAAACACTCCCCCGATCAAGTGTAAACACGGTAATTAGGGGATTCCCCCTGTTACTGCGCGTTCTAAAAATAACTTCTGCGCGCGATTTATTTGGTGCAAGTATAATGACGTAATAATAGAAAACACCTGTTACTTAGTGACAAACAAGTGCGCGTCATAAATGTAAACAAACTAGTTTAACACGTACGCACGTGCACAAGGCAAAAAAAAAAGCTGAGAGAAGTGATGAAAAATATTTTGGAACATGGACCTAAGGCCAACTTAGAGATCGATAGTTGGATGGAACTGAACGATGTCATGTAGAGGTCTAGGAACTGTCTTGTCGAGGTTTCCTTGTGTAGAGGATCGTCATGGGAGTTGGATCTTCAAGCAAAGTTAGACCAAAGGTCTCGGATAGTGACATCAGCTTCAAGGTAGGATGTGATATTGGCATTAGCGGAGGTGGTGGTATATTAATCTGATGGTGTTGCTGGTTGTGGTAATGATGATGACGATGGCAGTAATATGGTGGTGGTTGTGGTGGCAAAGAGAGGTAGAAATAGTACTAGTACAAGTGGTGACGATGCTGACGGCGTTGGTATAGGCCTAGGCCTACTATGAGTATGAGTGGTGATGGTTGTGATAACGATGGTTGTGGTAATGATAGTAGATCTATACGGTAGTGGTGGTTGTGGTAATGATGATGATATTGGTGATGAATATTACTGGTGGAGCAAGTTGTTTAATGATGACAATGGTGGGGGTGGTTCTTTAAAGAGGATCATCGTTCACCCATTCTAAATGAAAAGTAGATTAGGCCTAGGGCATAAATGCAATTCCTACTAGTATACCCAGTTATTATGTGTCCGGACAGGTTGTGTGTCCGGACGATCAATTTTAGAAAGTCATTTGGAAACAATTACAAGCAAAGTTTCATCAATTTTTAGTACAAAATGTTAGGAAATATTATTGAGAACAAAATAGAAGATGATTACAACTATTGAATTCATATTTTTAGTGTAATCCAAAGACAAAAAAAGAAGGCTTCAAAAAGATAAAGTGTCCGGACACCCGACCCCCCATCCTACTATTCAAATATGACCAGAGCCTTTTTGAAAGTGAATGAAAATAATGAAAAAAGATGACTGCAAAAGATGCCGATATTCCTCATCAATATTGTCAATAGCCCAGCGGTGTAATGAGTCAAATTACATAACGTAATGAGCGGGCTGAATATGGCGTATGGGGAAAACCTAATTTATCGCCCAATTTATTTTCCTTTAATTTTATTTAATCATCTCTCCCCTCTTTCCCCATCGGTCATGAAACTTTTTTGTTGGGGAATGAGTTGGTGGGGGGGGGGGGCTGTCTTCCAAGCTCTTCCCCCATAGTTCATCACTGGGGAGCGTTTCATGAAGGGACTTTGTCCGACAAGTTCTGTTTTATCCGACAATTACCATAGTAACAGTACCTCTCAGCCAATCAGAATTAAGGAAAGATGTCAGATCTGACAACTTGTCGGACAAAAATGTTGATGAAACGCTCCCCTGGAATCCAAATGAACCCCCATAACTACAAATGTGTATTGTTTCATGATCATAAAAACGTGTACATGCAGGATGTATTGATAAATTGCACGCTTATGTATTTTTGAAAAGATATTGACACTCACGATTACATAACAAAATATACAGGGATGCTGGTCAATGCGAAATCACTGTTATAAAATTGACATGTTCACTGACTCCTTACTAAATTTTTGGAGGATTTTCGGAAAACAGGTTTCTCTAAATTGTTTTGATGCCAGGGATCCGTGTTCTGAACTCTGGTTGATTTTAAACTCGGGTCTAAAACTTTGGGTTTTAACTGTAGATAGCCAATTTTTCACGCAAAAAGAATATCTAAAAGTACAGGTTCAGGGTTCCGTTTCATAAAGACGAAACGGAAGTGCCGAAGAGAACGGAAGATTCAGATTAGACAAACCCTTCTGCACATCAAGTTTAAACACTGAGTTTGTTGAAATCTTAAACATTTCATTTTCTTTATATTTCCATATATGTTTTAGAAAGTAACTCAATTACAATTCATAACCCGTCACACTGTACCAGAATGAAGCTTTGTAACTAACATTCCATGACTCGAATCAGGTAGGGGTTCAATAGTACTTTCGGAATACACAAAATGAACTTTCACCTTTCAACGTATTGCCCTCGTCTAACGACTCGGGAATATATGTGATTTTGTTGTGGGTAACATGTTTTGATAACTCTTTCAAAGCCAGTCAATGTGATTATATACATTTAAGTTTCAATTTGGGACATACACATATAAGTTTTAAAATACTATAAAATTTGGACCTAGATATACGATTACCCAACATCCGACTTATTACGTGGAATCTATCAACCATTTCTTGTCTAATGATTTTCCATTTCCGTAAACAGAGTTTGGAAGAAAAACCAAGCCACAAGAAGAAGCCAGGTCTGGTACGATTCATTATTGATTCGATCCTGGGTGACGAATCATCATCCTCGGATCTAGGATTTGCAAGATTCTCTGAGTCACCGGATAGTGGTGCCGACTTCGAAATCGAGGAAGCATTCGTAGACGCCCCACTTCCCTCTTCTCGTTCCGGGAAAGATGCCAAGTCCGAGAAGAAACTCACGCCGGGGAGGGCAAGGACAAAGAGAAAGGGTATCGCCTCCCAGTACTCCACAAAGCAAAGTGTCCACTTTGTCGATGAAGTCTCTTCCACACCATGTCTACAAGGAGAAGGGCATATGATAAGCACTCTAGTGGATGGACCAGACGTCACCAGAGTATATACTTCTGAAGTTCAGATGTTCGACAAAGTAGTGAAATCTGTACCTTCGTCACACGGAAGAGGTGACAATACCGCACTGGAAGACAACAACCCAAAGGTCGAGAAGGGTTTTCCTATTGAAGATCTCGTGGTTCCCAGGACATCTAGCAATGCAAGCAATTTTCAGAAGAACTGTCAAGAATCTGGAGGTGGTCTTCCTGCAACAGATGCACTGGAAACTCAGCCACTTGACAAACATGAAAAGGTTTATCAAGTTTCTGAGAAAAGGTCGGAAAAACTTAACAGCGAAAAGGGTGGAGGGGAAGCAACATTCAGCACCGAAAATGATAGCGACCAATTCAATATAAGAGAGAAGAAAAAAATAATTGCATGTACTGACGTCAGTCCTTCCAACACCAAATCGGAAGGTCATTTTACCTCTGAGATGGCGATAGTCATACCACCAACAGAGAGTCAGAAGCCCATTTTAACTTTACGACCAGCCCACGAAATCCCAAAATGGCATCAAAGCAACAAAAGCATGTCAGAGCTAGACAGGAAACGTGTTGATATGTTCACAGTAGGACAAAAAGCTACAGACGACACAGAGGCTCCTGATTCAAGAAGTAGTCAACATGGTCAAAGTTACAATAAAATGAAATTTGCCCCGTCAGGAGTATCCAGAACAACGGCCCTTTCTACCATTCAACAAATGATGGAAGGTGCTGCTTCCAGTTCAAGCAAAGTCCTCACAACAGACTCTGGAACATGCAATCATCAAGATAAAAACACTGAGGGATCTGCCGTATCTGACATGATATCTTTCGGCAAGTCAGATTCAACCACACCGCACGCAATATCCGTCTCAGGATCGGCAGATAACAAGACATCTTATCCAAAGTTTAGAAGAGCCCAGGCAATCCGCAGGAGGCGATATCTTGAAAAGAAAAGTGAGGACAGATCAAAGAAGTTAAAGAAGTCATATGATTCTACAAGTATCGGAGAAGCATCTTACATGAAAACTGCTTGGAGAAAACGCTTAAACGGGAATGAAAAGGAAAAGGATTCGAGCAAGCAAGCACATAAATATTTTGCCCCCTCTCCACCAGCATACAGGACTACCGTTCATCAAGACCTTGTCTACCCGAATAAAGTTATGCAAAAATCAGCAACTGACGAAACGAAGGTTAGACCTTTAGATGTGGAAGAGGCAATCGAACAGCGAGTCACCAGTAGCAAGTCCACAAAACCAAAGTCCTCTTGCCAAACAGATGGCGAGGTGGTCAGTGACGAAACGAAAGAGACACAAGAAATTAAACAAGAGACAGTAGTTCCAATGCTTTTTGAGATGCAACTTCCAAGCGTGGCGGAACTGGACATAAAAGTAGAAGAAGCAAAGAAAGAACTCAACAGCATACGGAAGTATCTCAGATCCAAGCAGGACATGCACGTCAAAACAACAAATGCGGCAAGTAACCTGTTAAAACTTCCGGTGAACAGTAAAACACCAACTTATTCATTGTTGAACTCCCCAACAGGTGACGCACGAGTACATGGCGGTGATACAGACGAAGTGAAGAGCCAACTTCTCCATCCTGTTTCTGATAAAGAAATCTCAAGATCTGTGGTTTTCAATGGTAAAAAGGAAGATCAATCTACAGACAAAACTCCAGCTCGGAGTAACAAATCAAAAGAGGTGCGAAATAAAACTTCCCCAAATGGTGGAGAAAAGAAGAATCTGACGGCGCTTGGCAAAAGGCGAGGACAAGGTTTGGAGAAGTCTAGGAAAGCACTGGGCAGGAGGTTAGCAGCAAGGCTTGGTAAAACAACACCATCTGGAGAAGGTGGTGTTAAAGATCTATTAGCTTCAAAATCTTATAAACAACCCATACCTTCATGTGGCACCGATGCTCCTGGTAAAACAAGTGCTCCAAAAAGTGAGGTCGACCAATTAAATGAATGTTTAATTGCAGAAACCTGTGCTGTTGCCCTTCGCTTAAATTCAGATGTAGTTCATCCAAAAGTAGGTCAGGATACAGCAAAACAGCTCGACCCATATCTACTGCACGTTCTTAATTACGCCAGGGAAGTGACTGGCAGAGGATTTGATGGTAAATCAATAAGAGCAATCTCAAAGAATGGTCCTATCCCTAAACAGGGCAGGTCACTCGTCAACATCAAACGGCAGAGACTAACTCAACCAAAAAAGCATCCCAAACATCCTCTCGTACCAAATCTACCATCTGAGGCAGTCACAGACTTTGTAATGGACGGATTGGCAATCATGTGGATGGGGCCCATGACATGGTATTTCCTCAACGACTTCATGAGTCTTTTGGCTGACCTTCTACCTCAGATGAAGAGGTCTTCTATGGAATATTTCCAAGTGGCAAATGCATCAAACACCCGAGGACTGAATGTAGCCCGGCTGCTGGATAGAGATCTGATGACAATATTTCAGCGTATACGTTGGGAGCGACAACGTCCTGCCATGCTTTTCAATGCTCAATTCTGCCCTCGGAGACCATTTCAGCCTTATTTTGATGGAATTCGATATATCGAATTCGATTTTCCAGAAAATGATAGTGAACCAGGAGAACAAGTTGAGACAAACGTTGAAGTCGTTGCTGTAACTGCCCAAACAAATTCCCGTAAGACAATCTGCCAACGTAGTAGACATGCTTCAGAAAACTTGAAGAATAAAGAATTGAAAGCCGCTGAATTCCCGGCTAAAGACCCTATTCCTGCTATTGAAGAAACCAAACTGGAATCAGAACAGATTAAAGTAGATGAAAACTATGATGAAGTACTAACAGTGACCTTAGAAGGAAGTGGTTCCCCGAGATTAAAAGATAGGAAACAAGATCTTGATCCAGATGAGAATAATGCTTCTCAAAGAGAAATAAAAACTGCCAGTACAGAAACAAAGCTGGATTTGTCAATACAGAGGAATGCGGGATGCGGAATCAAAACTAAAGGTGGAAGTAATTCGAAAGGTTCGAAGGTTCTTGATCTACCAGGGAATCATGCTTCTGATGTGGACACCAAGGCCACAATACCCGATAAAACGAATGATCAACCTGAAAAAATAACCAAGTCAGTTGGCAAGACAATCGACGATAATTCACAAATAGACGATGAGCCACCAAGTAAGAAAGACGTTGGAGCAACAAACCAGAAAACTGTGTCCAATGACAAGGGTTCAAGGACTAACCCGACCGGAGGGAGCACGAACAAAGTACTGGGCCGAGGTCCGCGAATAGTAGGAAACGTTCGTCGCATCGTTCACTGCAGGCGGAACAGACGGACAGACAAGGTGAGTTGATTTAGTTTTCTTTATACAATTATTTTGAAAGATTTCTTCCAATTTGTTACCAAAAAGAAGAAAAAAATCTACCCAAGTGTAAAAAAATCCTAAATATGAAGAAGAACGAATTTCCATGGTGATATCTCTCACGGCGTAGCAAGTTGGTAAATTATTTAATGATTAATGACGAACGGATTAATGCAATATGAAATGCATTCCTGAAATAATATTCAAAGATACTGCTAAGCTAGTTGGCCATGCACCTGTCACTCCCACGTAGTCTGTTGACTGGTTGTCTTCACTTGTTCCCTTCAGCCTACGACGCAGCTGAAGATCAAATTCTGCCTTGGTTGTGGAGACACGAAGCAACCGAACGGTGAGCCCCTGATCATGTGCGCCACCTGCGATGAAGCTTTCTTCTGCTGCACGAAGTGTCAGCGAGCGACCAGGAACGCACACCGTGAGACTTGCAAAGGCGTGAAGAGACACTACTGCAAACATGTTTAAAAACTGTGATCATCCATCGAATCATGGAAAAGGCGATGACTCCAGAAACTAATTTGAAAAGGGTTGCACAAAGGGTGTGGTGACAAAAAGCTCACTTGGTGATTGTTCGAATAATACATACGATGGATTACACATTGTGATCAATATAATCATTCGTAAATCCTAATCTCGTGATCAATTGCCAATCTTTCGTCAGGGGTATATGATTTTATTACAATTATTATTATGTTGTTTTAATTTGGGAGGGCCGAATGGTGACGTCTTGTCCATGTTGTCCGGGGTTCTAGAGTGAGAGGGTGCTTCTGCGTGACCTGCGTCGTAACACTCAATCATGTCATGAAATCGTTGCGCTAGAAAACGGATGAAATATTTGTCAGCATGTTATGAAAATGGAAAAAAGAATAATAATTTCAGACAATCTTATCTGCCTCTGTCATAAAATATGTTTCAAAACAGCTAAAGTTTGGCCTTGGTGTTGTATGTGTTGGTATAGTGTAAAAAGGGAAGTGTGAGTTAATCAAAACATTCGGAGGCAATGACCAAGTACGGAAAAATCCGTGACAGTGCAAGACAAGAAAGACATGTTTCCGCGGTAGACCTTTCACTAGTTGTACTGAAAAACAATACAATGCACCAATACGTTAAGTACGTTAGGCTAAAAAAAACCCTCAAACATTTGGATGTTTTGGAGATCGTGTTGTAGGCCTAATACTAAAAATGAGATAATTCCTTGTAACTGCTAATCTAATAGGAAGATTTCACAACCACTGCACAGACGCTTTCTGGAACATAGAGAACCATTATTGTCAAAAGTAGTTCATGACAAAGAAGTCTTTTTTGGAAAAGCTGTGAATCAAAACAGCAGTATCCTTCGTGACACTTAACAAACGACATTTGCAACTTTTCATCAGCTCAAAATTTTTGCGACGATCACCTGCCCCGGTTCACCAGTTTTCGACAAAGACCTCTCAGCTGTACTTTGTCATTTGAAAGGCATTTTCAGTATATTTTCTATGTTGTATCTATGTTGTAGAATCCGTTCGTGATGCAATTGCGAAATAGTGGACACTCGAAATAGGCCTACAACAGCTTCATACATATACCATAAGCGCATCAGTGCATGTCCGATCATTAGTATTTAATTTGGCCTTTTGTTTAATTAGTAAATGGATTAAAAGGAAGGAAATAAATCAAGGCAAGGGACCGAGGAGGTGTAACTAGTAATCAAAGCAAATGAGATGCGAGAGCTAGTGATTAATGCTTCAGTCACAGTAACGAAAACCGCATCCAAGGTCCTGTAACACAAAGGTTAGCGATTTATCGTACGCTTGATTTTCACGATTGATTGTACATTGTAGCCAATAGAATCAATCGTAAAAAAACGTTCTACGATCATTGCTAAGCTTTGTGTTATGGGCTCCTGATCGATATTACGTAATCACCAATGGCATATCATCGGTCGGTTTGGAGTCTGTTTTGTTGAGGTGACTGTAGCATGACTATGAAGAGGACCCTATATTAACTCCGGGGATCATACACATAAGATTTACCTCAGTGCTCTGAATATTAGAAAAGAGCTAGTTTTCACAACCACTACGCAGACGATTTCTGGAACGTTGAGGATCTATTGAAAATGCCTGTCAAATCACGATTAACATCTTAAAGGTCTTTGTCGAAAATGGTTAACAGGAACAGCTGCAGATAGTCCTAAGATTCGGATTTGACGGAAAATAGCATGTATGTCGTTTGTCCACAAGAGTCCAGGAAAACACTGTTGTTTTGATTCATCGATTTTCGACAAAGACTTATTTGTCAGAAAGGGATTTGACAATAGATTCTCAACGTTCCAGGGAGCGTCTGCGTAGTGTTGCGGCATTTCCTAATAATCAGGGCCCAATAACTAGAGTAAGATCAGATGCAGGAAGATTTGTAATCAAACGTAGCTCCAGAAATCAATTGTACCTTGATTTTAAACCAATCGAAAGCGCATACTTCGGACATGTGACTGATTTTATGGTTACGTTTTAAATGAAACTCTTTCGGCAACGGCTCCAATGGAAGATTTTTAGTCCGGAGTTGGTGTTAGTGTTGGTGCTGGAAGCACAATTTGGATTGTGTATCCAAGCTTCCTAACCTATTCTGAGCTTATACAAATAGTCCAAATCAAAATATTGGCTGCTCAACACTTTTGTTTTCAGGACCATCTTCCTTTTATGTTTGGTCTTATACCAGTACTCGTGTAAAACTTGACCTGACAGCACCAATAGGTCAACACTGAAATTGAAATCACCTAATGACCCCTTCTAGCTTGGGAATTTTTTTTTTTTTATTCCATACAATGTCAAATTATATAAATCAATCAATACCACTCTGACTATTTGAATATTGAGCTGTAATAGAACATATTCAGAAAGCAAGAATGTTACCATATCATCACTGAAGATGACATATCTAAATGAGAAGACTAATATAATGGTAATTCACAGATATTGTACTCGTCCGCAATAATGACTACGTAATATTTTAGTTTAAGTTTTCGTTTGCAGTTTATTATGCATGTAGTATCACTTCTTTTGCAAGGTGGAATAAGCAACATTTCTAAAACAGAAACTATATAAATATTTTTAAACTTTAATAAAATCTTAATTATATTACATTTTCAATATGAGTTGTGTTCACAATAAATGTCTTATCGTGCTAATCTTAGGGTTTTTCCCAGTCTGTCACACGAAAATCAAATTTGAGTAGACTATACAAAATAGGACACATTTGCTAAGAAATAAAGTAAAACCAGATTGCCTTGATCGCCTAGATTTAGTGCCATTTGAAGAGTTCTCCATAACATTGGCATGGCCACTGAAAATGAGAATTTACATGAAAAAGCTTCCACTCCACAACAAATACAAACAAATATAAAGAAAAAAAAGGAAATACTTTCACCACCAAATCTTTGCCATAAGATTCCTCTGACAAAAGTTTGCGTAATGGTTAGATTATAACCATGAACCATGAACCATAATTACTTCGTAGAGAATCGTCATGTAGGTGTCAACTGGAATAGAACTCATCATTGATAACAAACAAAATTACATAATATTCGACAAAGACCCTCTCAGCTGTTTTCATTGTCATTTGACGGGCATTTAAATATATTTTCTATATTGTTGAGTCCGTCCCCGTTGCGATTGCAAAAACTCAATAATGTTTCTGCCTAGACAATAAATAACCAAACATGCAATTCATAAAAGATGATAGATGAATCGTATACAGGCTTTGCTCATCCTCGTCCCATGAAGGTACCTTCACAAGTTTCAAGGCTAACTTAAGAGAAAACTACCAATGTATGGTGATAAACCAAACTATTGAGTAATCTTCAAAGCCATGTTTTGCATGCCAACTTTTTGCATCGTCATTCGGTGAATATGAATGTTACAATCGATCAGATACGAGGTTCTGATTTTACAAAGCACCTACTTCGGCCAAGTCCTTTCTTATCCTTTATAGGTGCCTGATGAATATCCTTTATATATGTACACCACACAAGCTATCAAATTACCAAGCCATGATATGCAAATGTAGACATTCTATGAATTTTAGTATTCTTTTATTACACTGTATAAATCGAAGAGTAAATCAATAGGTCTTGATTTTTATAACCAGGCACGTACCTATTTCGGCTAGCTACTCATCCTTTCTAAATGTTCTCGGTGCCTGCAATATCTCACAACACCCAAACCATGCTATGAGCAATCTCCAAATCCAAGATTTGCAAATTAATGTCGTCAACCTTTCACATCGTCATTTGTTGAAATAGAATGTTTATCATAGTGGGCCTGATTTTACCAAGCACCCACTTCGGGAAGCCCCTTCTTCTCATCCTTTCGACGCGTCTGGTGATGTCCTGCGGCGCCCAAGGGATCCCGAGGGCTACTTTCTCTGGACGGATCGAAGGTTTGAGCTGTTGATTGATAGGCAGGAGGAGCTGCTATGGTACTCACGGTGTTCCGACTGATCTTCCTGCTCTGTTGCATTCCCTGTGGCAGAAACACGGCCTGCGGCAGCATGGGCAGCGTCCTCGAGTCTTCGAACGCTGAGGATATCGTCCTGGCAAGACGGGATGCGATCCAGGGGTTGGCGCAAGCGATACCATGGCAACGCATCTCAAGATGAGGCTCGGATGTGGATGTACCTCCATCCCGTCGACGCTCGACGTCGTCTCCTTGCGACGCAATAACGCCGATGCAGTGTACAAAGACCACGACATGCGGAAATGGGTCATGACCGGTGGAGCACCTGGCGATGTTGACAGTATCGAACTCCTGATCAAGAATATCCTCTCGGCTGCCATCGTCGATTTGAGTTGTTACGCGTAGTCGGATATTCTGCGGAATGACCCGGGTGTAGACTTCTCGCCCGCTTCGGCGCCCTCGTAGAAGATGCTGACGGTAAAGTTCTGCTGCTAGTCGGGCAAGGTCTCCGGGTGATCGGCAGTCTGTGTCCTTGAGGGTTTGGTGGCCGAGGTAGGCCTCACAACTCACCCACTCACAGTAGGCGTATTTGTCCGGAGCGTGAGAAGGTGCCAAAGCTCGATCCATCTTGGAAACTAAGCCAAGATTATTTCATCATCTTCTCGAATTCCCAGTTTAGTAGTCCTGTTGATAAGGGTAATGAAAAGTGTACAAAATTGTAGAACTTATGATTTGTCTTGCTGAAAAAAAAAGTGGAGAGAAGAGAGAGCTTTAGCATGTTTAGGGGAAAGCGAAAAAGTAAAATGATAACAGCAATTGATGAGTGGGGTGAGGAGAGAGAAAATGAGAGAAGAGAGAGAGAGAGAGAGAGAGAGAGTAAGAGAAAGAAAGTGGAGAGAGGGAGAAAGTAGAGTAGGCAGGCAGTGAGGTAAATTGCCAATTCGTCCACTGCCAACTCGTCCACTCACCACATGGTCTACCTCCATTTAGTCTTATGCCATTCCGTCCATCAACATGTCGTCTAACAACCATTTGGTCCAATCATCAATTTGTCTAATCTTCAGTTCGTCTATTACAATTTCTTCTCATAACCAGTTGGTCTAATACCCATTTTCTTTTCATTCATTTTGCACGATTAACACTTTAGTTTAATTAGACCACATGGTATATGGACGAAAGTGCTATTGGATCAACTGGTTATTAGACGGAATGGCATTAGACTAAATGGAAGTAGACCATGTGGTGAGTGGACGAACTGATGGTAGACCAAAGTAGACCATAGTAGACGAGTTGGCTATTGGACGAATTTGCAATAGACGAATTGGAAATAAACCGACAGAGAGAGCTAGGGGTACGGTAGTTTGATGATTAGACAAAAAAAAACGTTATCATTAGGCCTATCCTAATGCAAATACATTGTATTCACTATAGAGGGCCTATCACTGAGCTGGTCTAGGTTTTGTTAGCTCCAATTTTGAATAAGTAAAATGTAATGATAACACATTAATAAGTGTCAAAGAACGTTGGTGGTAAATTCAACTCAACGTGCACACAGATCTTTGTACATACTACTAAGTAATCGAACTAAACATATGCTTTTCAATTATCTTTTTAGATAAAATTTTCAATATCTCATTAGCATCTAATGCCAATGTGATTTCTTTCATTGACGAACACCAATGTCTTCCTTTAATACTTTACCTATACTATTTGTACACAAGCCCCAAAATAGATCGGGTCATATCGTTACTGCATGCCTTTTGTCAGCTGGTAGGTTTGCAACAATAGCTTCTGATCAATATTAATACATGGAAGCAAACACACGCATACAGCATGACTGTGTGTATACTTCTCAATATTAAATTGCCATGAACAGATGATCGTAAGTTCATAACACCGCTTTGAGTGTACGAATTCACTTAATACATTCAATCATTCCTATAAAAAAAGATCATAAATGCAACTTACATTAATGCATTCTCTAAAGATAACGCAGATCAATTCAGTGGTGAAAACAATAAGAGCTATTCGCGTTAATCTGTTCTTTGCAGAATGATTGCAATGGCAACAGACTTAATGTTTTAGATGAGTGTAGTGAAATTATCATATTACGCTGTAATGATGTTTAGTTGTATGCCGTCGAAAAAAAAATGACAAAGGGTGTGACGACAGTTTTAGAATTAAAGTCCCCGAGTTTGAACATCACAAGTATCTCCTCATCATGTTCGAAAAAGAAATGATCTCAGAATATCTACCGAGAAGTATACTGTGTGTAATGTATGGAATAATGTTCCTAATAAAATTATTAGACTCTGATAGTAGACGATCCCCGAGCTTGATTCGACGTTAACATCACAAATATTGATCCATCATCCATCAAAACAAAACAATTCTGATTTGAACAATAGATTGTAGTGGATTGATGATCGTAATCATAGAAATAATCACAGACACTTTGATGACCGTCGATGTTGGCTCAGTGCAAACACGGAACAGATATTGATCTATTAAAACAAATCAAATCGATTTGTGTTGCTCTCTTTGTATTACGATATCATTTCATATCTTCATACACAATAATACATGTCTCCCCTTCGGCAAACGTTTGCTCTAGTGACTATACGGAGCTATAATTACCATGGCCATATTATACTGCTCGCGACTGTTCAGTTGTTCAGCAATAGCTGTCTATTATCAATTGTGCCCTTGAATTATAATCATCTAAATTAAGAATAAAAATGGCGAATTCAATGTCTCACTGAACAAAACGGCAACCAGAGTGAAGATATTTTTAGGAGCGACAGGAAATAGTAAATACTGCATATCACAGAGAAGATGAGAGAATAAATTCAATGTCATAAAATAGGCAACTAATCATCGCATAACTTCCAATTCATCCAAAGTTTCTTGTACGTCGCTTGTTCATGTTTTTTCAGCTTGAACTAAAAATAAATATAAGTAATCATCTACTTCGAATTTTGGTAGAAGCCATTGATAAACATTAAAAAGACATCTATTCTATCGATGCTT
The DNA here is from genome assembly GCF_037042905.1 of Lytechinus pictus. Lineage (NCBI taxonomy): Eukaryota > Metazoa > Echinodermata > Echinoidea > Temnopleuroida > Toxopneustidae > Lytechinus > Lytechinus pictus. Next base: position 10,361,550 of record NC_087260.1, read on the forward strand.
CTATAATGCAATATCAAGGAGCATACTTCCTATCCATCACTGTTATCCTGATTTTCAAATTCCTTCGAATCCGTTCATCTCCCGCCGGGGAATGCTGAATCCATATCTCGATTGATTTCTTATATAAAATGTAAAGGAAACCATATAAAACGAGGAGGCGGCGCGGCTGTGCCGTCAAGCATTATGATGTCGATCGGTAGATTTCATTGTGTATCGGATGTGAACGATAATGAATTTCTAGCAGACGATCACCGCGCGCGCTGCTCCCTGCATCGGCAACTGTGGAGTGTCGATAACGCGCCGTCACACTCAACGAAATCGTCTCCAAACCAATCGATGGTCTGTCATTGGAAATAACGTAATAGCTTCGGTCGGGATGGAGTCCGTTTCCTTAATGTGACTGTGACACAAACCCATCTCATTGGTATGATGGGTGGACGGCACTGATGGTAAATAAAACGATCATGCCTGAAGCATTTACAGATCGGTTTCAACTCGACATTGTGGTGTATAGCCAGGCATCTATTGGAGACGAAGAAGGCATGATGATGCTGGTGGACGCTTGACTTTTATCTTAGGGCAGAGCCATCGAGTGAGAGTTTGATCATTCTGAACCTGGGTGTCCATATATCATAATACTCAGGTACTCTCAACAATGACATCAGCTAAAAGATTAACCGCTTATATCTAACAGATTCGATTAAGGTGCCCATGTAAGGTGCCCATGTCCTTTCCAAAGCATGCTAGGAAGCTGGGAGGGGAGGGGGGGGGGGTAAACAATCTTTGGCATCAGTATTTTACTAAATTATGTGCATCAAACAGTGTCAAACAGCACAAGATTTGTTGCTTTGTTATCTAAAATAATCTTTAGTTTGGTGAAATATTTGTTCTTGACATTGCCGTCTTTTCCAGGTAGGGTAGATCTTCTCTTCATGATCGAGGGCAGCGGGTGTAATTGGCCAGGGGTGAGAGAGAGAGAGAGAGAGAAGGGGGGGGTGACCTAGTACGCCACTGATATGCCATATCGTCGATTCCATAATCCATCAACTGATTTACCCTCCATCGATTCTCTTACAAATAATGACAAGCAACATCATCAGCCCGACGAAGGGAAAGATTAATGCATGGCTCGTTGCCATGGAAACGCTCGATTGGGAAGCACTTAATTTCCATTAACATTTCATCGCCCGTCAGCCTCGCGGCGATACAGCGTGTAACAATACTATATCGGCGTGTCAAGATAAAAAGAGAGTAATTAATAGTGTGTTGTAGTGTCTCCAGTTATGTCAGCAAAGGATACATTTCCCGTCTTTACATAAATATTTGATAAAATAATAAGAAAATACATTTTATTGTGTACTAAACCGCAGAATCGAGCTGGATATCATTTGGTACAACACGGGATAAAACATGCAAGCTTTAAATTCTATCCTTTCTTTGTATTTGACTCCGCACTCAATAATGCGTCTTTTAATCGAGGCATTTACAATGATAAACTACCCCTCAGTGCATTTATAGAATACCCCGCCCCCCCCCCCCCCCATGAAGATTGTTAAAAACAAGGTATAAGCATGGAGCTACTAATCAGGGATACCAAGCTATTAAAAATAATTTGTTGAGGGATGAAGTATTTTGACAGGAAGAAAACAGTCTTGTCAACTTTGCTGTCATAGACGTATATTATTATTTGGGTTTAAAAATAAAGAGGATTTTCCATGCAACTTAATTGCAATATTTTCATTAATCTGCCAAAAATAAAACAGTTGGCATCATTGTGAGTGTGAGTGAGATAGAATGTGGGGTAAATTGCCAATTTGTATATTGCAAACTTGTCCACTCATCACTCAGTCTAATGTCATTTCGTCCATCAATAATTCATCTAAAGACCATTTGGACCAATCATCACTTCGTCTAGTCACCAGTTCGTCTATGACCTTTTCGTCTCATAACCAGTTGGTCTAATACCCATTTTCTTTTAATTCGTTTCGCCCAATGAACACTCAAATGGCTATTGGACCAACTGGTAATTAGACGAAATGGAGAGTGGACAAAATAGTGGACGAACAGATGGTAGACCAAATGATAGGAGACGAGTTGGTAATTGGACGAAGTGGCATTAGACCAATTGGAAATAAACCGAATGTGGGAGGGGGGGGCTGAGAGAGTGAGAGAAAATGCAGATGCAAAAAGAGGGAGGAAAGAGATGGGAAATGAGTAGAGAGGGATACAGAGCTTGGGGGCTGGGGAGGGCAGATATTGAACAAAACATTTACATCCTGAAATATTTCACTTGTAAAAATACAAAACAAACACCTTTTTTGGTCTATCTTTGCTGTTAATTTTTTAATTCCCTCCATTGTCATACACAATACATGGAGCTAGATGTGCCATCAAATCTGACACACTTTAATAGACCCGATTTCTTGAACAATTTTTCTCTGAAATTAATCTAACATCCTAAATCAAGCAGTGCAATAATTAAGGGGAGGGTGCACTTTTATAACCTGTGGTTTAAATGGTAAAAATTTCGCATAAATGAACACACAATTAACTTTTACCCATTGTATTGAGGGGGGGGGGGGGGTGAACCTATCTAAACCTGCCTATTCTAGAGGCCTGTATAGGGCCTATCTATATGAAATCTCACATCCTGATATATTGTATGGTGTGGATACAAGGACTTGCCCTGCAGGAAACAACAGTGCCCCACCATGTTATCCACAGTGTGTTCATTATGTGAAATTATGATACAATATGAAACACACTGCTAAATCATCTACACACTATACAATATGAGCATGTTAGAAGTGTGAATCATATTGTTCCATAGTCAACTACATGAACACAACTGTGAACACTCCACAGGTGTAGGTGTCCACAGTGTAAATCACAGTTTCCAAGTGTGAATAACATCTAGCACTGTGTGACACAGTGTTTTCAGCATGGTGTGGTGTTCTACATACTATGACCCATATTCTGAACTCAGGTTTACACTAAACCCTGGTTTAAAGTTGTGGTTTAACTATGAAGAGCCAATTGGGGCACAAATCCCTAACGGTACACATCCAATTTATTAACTCATTTGACTCTCAAATTGTTCTTAAGTGTCTGGGAATGATAACTGAAGTATTTTGAACAATTTTTTCTGCATTATGAAAGCAACAGGAAACAAAAGAGTAAACATAAGAGATATACAATATAAACAAAATTTTTGGCTCCCCATAATTTTAGCACAGAAGAGTTAGACTGTGGTCTAAGTAAAACCAGAGTTCAGAATACGGGCCAAACAATATAAATGGCTAAAACACAAGATAAAACTAAAGAAAACACACAAGGGTTTGCAGTTTCTTTCCAGAGTTGTTCAAGAAATCGGGCCTGTTAGTGTAACATTTTTTTATCTAAAAAGATTTTCAATAATTATAATTTACAACACCAAATTGGCTTGTTGGGGGGATTTCCACAGCGTAACAATATAAAATACAAATACCAAATATAAATACATATTATACCCCTTGGAAGAATATAAATCGGTCAATATTTTTATTTTTTTATGAGATGCTTAGTGGTACTATGCACTCGGGGCTGCAAATACTTAGACTACAAAAAGACAAACATATAGTGAATATTCTCAACAAACATTTTAAAAAAATGCACATTAGTCTCTCTAATTGTTAGAATTTTGTCAGCATCACATACACAATACTAAAAAATATTGATTGGTATAGGTAGGGTTCTTTTCATATAACTGTCAGGAGAATATGCATTAAGTTATGAATCACTTAAAGATAATCCAAATGATACTCTGACTCATTTTTAATCAATTCATTAAGAGCTGAAAATATTCAAATGTACATTGTTACTAATGTTAGCAAATATTTCTGTAGGGAAGTATAATTCTGGCATGAATATATTAATTTAATTTATAAGATGAACTCAAACCTGGTTAGAATATCATGTGATGGTGCAAGTTTGAGTCATTTTGAAAGAATTGAATTACTTTATGAACAGTTTAATGACCCCAAGATAAAACATATCAAATAGAAATGAGTATACTCCTCTCTGAACAAATGATTAATAGGTTTGAACTTTGTATACAGCATTCTTTGGTAACAAACGCTTCATTGTCACAATAAATCAAGTGGGGTCTTCCCGATTCTTTTGAATTAAAGAAAATCGTTTGGTAAAGAGCTGCACTAAAAAAATTGCTTTGTGAGTGTTGTATCCTCTTCTGTTGGATATTCGCTGATGTTGTTGGGGCCTCAAAAAAAAAAAAAAAAAAGTAATAGCAAGAAATTCTAAAATTGAACCCTTTAACCGCAAGATGTTTGTTTCATAAAAAATGTATGACAAAGAAATATAAGATTTTCTAAAATCCTTACATAGAGGCCTAACTAAATTATAATATGTCCATTTATATAGCGCAGTTACTATGTGCATATACTCAGCTGGCTTTGATACTTGGTATCATATTAATACCCCGGCTGCAGCTAAGCCACCATATTAATAGGCGCTAAAGCGTTCAAGGAAAAATCCTACTGGGTACCCATTCACCTCACCTGGGTCGAGTGCAGCACAATGTGGATAAATTTCTTGCCGAAGGAAATTACGCATGGCTGGAATAAAACCCACGACCCTCTGTTTCAAAGTCCGGAGACTAATCCACTGGGCCACAACGCTCCACTCCAATTTGGAGGAGAGGATCAGTAGAAAATGGAGTTGCAAACTTCAAGTAAAGTAAGACTGCTTTTATTTCAGTAACGGTGGAAAAACCTACTCCCAGGGCCCGTTTCATAAAAGGTTCTAACACTTGCAGTTGTCATGGTAACACGACTCAGCAGCCAATCACAATCAAGGCTTCCATGGTAGTTACAATAATGACAGTTGCCATAGTTTTTATGAAACAGACACCAGGGCCCCATCTTACAAAGAGTTACGATTGATCCGATCAATCGCAACTATGGACGGCCAGCAACATCAACATGTATTATTCATGTTTGTTAAGAATATTTTCTAACTATGATGTATATTCAAGCATTCATTGTTTTCTTGAAAATTCACTGTGCTTCTCTTTGTTTACAAAGGATATTGTGCAAATTTCCTATAGAAAAAACTATGACACTGATGAATTTCCATAGAGTTACGATTGATTGGATCAATCGTAACTCTTTGTAAGACGGGGCCCAGATCAACACAGCTATTACCTTATTCAGGGATACCACTTACGCTTGATAAAAATCATCTAGAATGACTCATTTCTTACATGAAGATGGTGTTGTCAGTGACCACAAATATTGCCCTCTTCCAGAGTTTCTCCATAGAAAAGGTGAGGGCGATATTCATTCACTTGCCACCCTGCACTTTGAACAAAATGCAGTTTGTTGTGTGTGTTACATGTGTGCGATAACAATATGCCATAATAAGCCAGTTCACGGTTAGCTCATGATCAGCTTTTCTCAAATGACCTTTGTGATTTTTCATTAGGATAAGCACTATCATTTTCAAATGTAGATGTTGCGTAAGCTTTACCGGTAGAGTATTCAAATTCTAAGAACAAAAGGCATTGTATAGACCAGGTGACTAGAATAGTACATCAGGGATAAAGTTTGGAAATCTATTTTATTGTCTGCCTTTGGCACATTTGACTATTGTTTAGGCTACTGTCAAATACCAGTGATTATGAAGTCTTTGTTACTCTTTAGCTTGAATGTGATAAAATGAATATTTTGAAAGGAATACGTGAATAATCATCAAATCACAAATGCCTATGTCAGTGAATTTGAAAGCCACCTTCATGGTTTATCTCAAATGACCTTTTTCTGCTCGTGCGCAGTTTACAACCGTGAACAGGCTTATTGCTAAGCCATGATTAAATACCTGCTACCTGAGAAATCTGAGACCTGTAGCATGAAGCTGAGCAATTGATTTATGGGGTGATTATTGTGATTGATTTATGTGTATGATCAAGCGTAAAATCAAGAGTATGATCAATCGCAAAGCTTCATATTACAAGGCCCTGGAATCAGAGGTAGAAACATGCAAATTGACCAGTTAGTAGTTACTCATGGACAATTTTCGGTCAAATGACCTTTCATTTCTTTCATTATGATAGGCAGATTTCAAAGCAAAATATTACGTAAGCTTGCCTTACATAGTAGGATGAAGAAATTGAATAGACCAGGTGACTAGAATAGCACACCAATGAACACTTTATGAAGGTATTTGTTGCATTCCTACTTTGAATGCATATCATAGCATGTTGGACAATGTACTTGGCAAACTGTGAAAACCAGTCGTTCGTGGACGCGTTGTTGTTTTTTGTGGATGTAAATGAAAACCACAATTCAAAAGAATATATGAATAATCAAGACATCAAAGTTGGTGCTTATCTCATTAGATTTTAAACCACCATGTCACTTTAGTACAAATGACCTTCCTCTGATCATGCGTAGAATCTTTTGATCATGCGCAGAAAGGAACTACGAACTGGCTTATTGATGTGTATAGTGTGACAAATAAAAGTTAGGCTTGACCTTGAATTATACATTATAGGCAGTGGATGATAGATAACAATTATGACTACTGGCTTTAGTGATCACCCGTATAGATCACAAAGATTGGCTATTAATCACTAAATGAAAGATCAAGATCATCATTGCATTTTGCTCATTACACTGTCATTGCCCTTTCACATTCGCAATCAATCACTGACCTTTGTGTTAGGGGGCCCCAGAACAAGTATTTAAAATAATAAAAATAATGAAATTATCTGTATGCCTAAATACTGGCTTATACATTAAATAAATACATTAAATCCCTGCACTCTTACAGATAATTCTTTTTCGGTTGAGGTAACTCCCATAGGCACTCGGCAAAACAGCTTTTCGCCGCGTCAAGGCCAAGCTGGATAACCAATTAAATCTTCTGCATACCAGTGCACATAATTTGAGACCATGTCTTAGAAAGAAATGTGATTGATCCAGTCGATTACAACTATGGAAAGCCAGTAACACCAGCATCAAGAATGCATGAGTTTGTTCAAAGTTTTCTTCTATGATGTACATCCATACATGCATCCTTGTCTTGATAAGTTAGCTTGCTCCTCTGTTTCCAAACATTTACAATATCTATGGACCTATATCTATGGATTTCCATAATTGAGATTGGTTGGATCGATCACTACTCTTATTCAAACAGGGCCCACAAGGGAACTGAAAAAGCCTGTTGCTTATGAAAGCACATTGCGTGATAAAATTGCAGCATGAAAAAAACAAATGAAAGCCTTAATACAAAGAATAACAGAACATAAATAGGAGGGCATTTGGCAGTGAATAAAAGAACTGGGTACACAATATTATCAACAGGATGTTTTAACAAAAATATGTATCTTTGATTACTTGATAATAAATGAATGAGTATCTGGAGGGTTCCATATTTGCTCCTGCAACGATTGCTCCGGGCTTGATTTTGTCAAGGATGTAGGGTTAGGGTTGCAATAGGGTGTTATGTTAGGTTTAGGGTAGGGTATAGTGTTAAACCCAAGGTTGAAGTTGGTCATACGATCAGTGGGTGGAATTTGAAGCGGAGCAATTGTCGCCGGAGCAAATAAGGTGGAGCCCTATTGAACACCCCCTCCCAATCAGATTTATAAACATTTTATCTGTGGTCTAAATGGATCAGTTTGGATTATTTAGATTCACTTTTCTTTGAGCTCCTATTGTGTTACAAGTAATTTGGATTCATAGGAAACCTTGGGCAAGCTGTATTGGTTGTCAAAAACAACTCAAATGCAAAGTGAAATTGGAATAAACATACTATATAGCCCATAAAAACGAGGAGAGGTGGGGGGGGGGGGTAAACAACCAAGTCAAGTTCTGGGAATGGGGGGTGGAGGTTAATTGTGCTAACTCCTAGACCTGACTTCAATTGTGGTTTGTTTCTTAAATACTCTTGGAATAATGTTTCTATTTCAGTACAGTAATGAAAGCTCAATCATAAATGGCAACCCTTCTTTGGGTCATATAAAAGTTGTTATCTTCCTACTTCAAAAGATCCCCTTTCCACTGTATCCTCCCCCTGCGCATCTGAATAGGTAACTGGATAGAAGATGTACCTTTAAGAAGATGTAACATTAATGTACCTTAAATGCTAATTAATACTATTTAATTTTCAACAAGAGACAGGTTATAAGCTGCCCAATAAAAATAGAACTTGGTACAAATAAACATTTGTCACCTTGAGACCGTATACTTGAAAAATATAATACAGCCTGCTCATCACAATATGAAATACAAACGACATTTGTAAAGAACAAGAAACAATTTATTTCATATCGCTCAGTTTACACAGCTAGCCTCCGAGTGCACAGAACTTTCTGTTTCCAAAAAAAGTTCTAGATACCATTTTACATGAATTTGGATAAGATAAAGTTACGATAATCACATATTCATTGTGATCCATCACAAGTAAAATTAATACACATCTGTCGATTAATTAATTAATTTATACATGTACAGCATATGACAAAATTTAAATAAACAAAATATATATGAATTCCTTTACAGTATATTTATCAACGTTAAACATAGCTCCGTAAACAAAAAGAGTAAATATATGCGCTGCCTGTTGGAGCCCAGTGCAGCCCATACGAAGTACTGGGGTATTTAGAAAGGAGATAACATTTCAAAAAATATATACTAAAAATGAAATATAAACATAATACATATAAATACTCATGACGGGTTAAAGACATTTGGAAATATAATTTCACATGGATGTAAACAAAGAATTAGGCAAATATGTTAATGATATTATACTGGCAATGGAAATGGGGTTAATGATCATGATGATGCATAACTAATGACTTCATCCATAAAGGGGTATTTGATTATTTAGGATTTCCTTTCTAGGCAAGAGATCTATATAACTTTGTATAAAAAGAATAGATGTTGGAACATATCTAAATTACCTAGGTATCCTAAGCCTGGGTCTTGTTTCTCAGAACAAGTTATCAATATAAGAGCATCAGTTGTTGGATAATTCTCAGCCACTAAAAACCACAATTTCAGTGGTTTATAACGTTAATGGCTGTCAATTATCAATGACAAGTTCTGTGAAACAGGACCCAAGGCCCGGTTTCATAAATTGCAAATGCTATAATTCTCTGTAACAGGCTCTCAGCGAATCACTTGGTAGGACTTCAGTATATTAAAACATTCCCTTGTATAACATGTACTTGCCAGGACTAACTAGTTTGATAAATCGTTGTGACCAAATCTTCACTTTCAGTGAAAATTAAGGAAGAGGAAACAGGGTCCCCACAACCATGAAAACACCAAAAACACCACCCAACATAAAAACAGAGCTCATAAATAACACACATGGACGATCTCTAAGAGAAAAGGCAATTTTGCTTTTGTCTGTCAAATATATAGAGGAATGATTCTTATTTACTAAATCCTATACAATTTTATATCATAATTACTAGTATATTCACTATTGGCTAAAAACATCCACCCTTAGAGGGTTGGGCTTATATTCTGAGCACTTGTTTAACTATAAATTAAATCTGTTGTCTTACTGTGAGACCTAAATGTATAAAAACGTGTTCCTCATATTTACAATGCTGCCTATACATTTGGGCCCTGTCTCACAAATAACCAAATGAATGATTTCACCCCTCATTTCCAGGTATTCCGATAGTTTAGGTAGAATAGGGAATTCCCTGAAGCAGACTTGTTGGAGGAATATGATAAATCATTGTTTTAATGGTCAATACCTCAGTCACATTCGCTCTACAGCTGCCATACGGTGAATTGAAAACAGCCGTTTTATTCATTTCTATTCAGGTCACCTATATGCAGCTATTACAAAAAAATGTTAAAACGGCTTTTTTCGACTCGCAGTACAGCCGCTGTAGAGCAAATGTGACTGAGGTATTAATGAGACAGGTTTCCCATTGCCATGCCCTCCACTCTAGGAATGATCTATATGTTATCAGATAATGATCTACTACCAGTTTATTTTTCATTTCTGAGTAATTTACTTCTAAAGGTATAATGTGTTTATTACATAGTGATCCACTACCACTTTTTTAACCATTAGTTGCAGTAACATACAATTTTTTTACTGTGAAGTAACAAGTTTACAAAGACACCCCCACTATTTCTATCATCAGCCTATAGAAGAGGGAAAAAACTAAAATGTACCACTGCTTCTTTTTGTATGCATAGACAGGTTTGTGAACCTTAAACACCCAACAAGGAAATAAAGTATTCGTTGAGTTTGGTGAATTTAGCACATACTGACCAATATTTTCACCAACAGTTTGCCCAATAATTTGACCAATAGTGGTTGAATTCGGCTAATACAGACATATATGTCAGCAAACATTGGTCGAGTTCAGCAAACACAGACCAATATCGGTCAAATTTGACCAAATCTGACCAATATTTCAACCAACATTTGTTGTATTTTGCCAAAGTCTATTTATGCATTAGCAAATTGAAATCCATAAACTAACCTAAAATAGGCGAAAGAGTGATATTTGCTTGAAATTTGAAACACAGGTTGAAAGTTAAATAGCATTTTTATTTTTGCTTTGTTCATGAACCAGTGATTATGGGCCGTTTATATGCTAAGAGTTGTGAAATTGCAGTCAAAGGTGTCAATGTCTAAATTTGAGAAAAAATGATGTCATAACCTCATTTTTCAATCTGCATTTCATCAAAGACAATTTCAAATATTTCAGTATGAATGTCTTTTTTGTATAAAAACATTCAGAGTTCATTTGTCGAATTGGATTAATTTATTTCTAATAATATCAAAATTAACATAAATCTTGATATTATAGATTTGTGACTATAATTGGGGCACTGCGAGAAACTATAAGTTCAATTTGAAATCAAGCGAAAGTAAAAAAACAATAAAAATAATAATATCGGTACATTTACCCAGGGAAGCCACTTCAGTTCCGAAAACTGTTCTCCCAGTGGGCCCTGCTATCATTATTACCCTGGCTTTAGCTGGGCTGCCTAGGCGCTCAAGCATTCAAGGAATTTCTTCCTACCAGGTACCCTTCACCTCACCTGGGTTGAGTGCAGCACAATGTAGATAAATTTCTTGCTGAAGGGAAATTACGCCATGGCTGGGATTCAAACCCATGACCCTCTGTTTTAAGGTCAGAAGACTAATCCACTGGGCCACAACGCTCCTTTCATAAACAAAAATTTGAGATTGATATGCATTTAATTGCAACTCAACTTTGTTTCAACACCTCATCTTGCTTTATATTGAATTTAATACTTGATTTGCAATTGAACGATTAAAAGATTCAAGCAATGCCCCATATGACTTTTTATGTGCGCACTAAGAAGATTTATGGTACAAAAACAAATGTTTGAAGAAAAAAAAATTCTTGTTCAGCAAAAACGGAAGTGTTCTGAAAGGCCGCCTATTCTTGTTTAGACTCTATGACATGGTGCCGCAGTTTGCATGGTTAACATTGAAAATCTAATAGCTGGGTATAAAAGTGTCTATTGAGGTCATAGTATCTTGAATAATAATTGGAATTTTAGGCCCTTGACTACTATTCATAAACAAACAATTTGGCACCTATGAACAAAAATCAAAGACTAAAAAAAAAAAAAACATTAACTAAAAGTAGATTGCCTGCATGGAGAATTTAAAAAAAAATAATGAAATCAAAACAATTGACATTGTTCAGTTACTGTACCTACAAGAAATTAGCCAAGTTTAGGGTCTGTTTTGTATTATGTAAAGAAAAATGATAACAATGATGCTGGTTACTCAATGAAGAAGACTTTAACCCAATATTGATGGCATCTGCTTCTTAGAGATCTGTATCAGGCAATTTTTTTAAAAATTGGCTTTATTTGGCAATGCTATGATAGCAGTATGTTGTAAAAAAAAAAGTAGATGAGAAGAGGGGGGGGGGGGGGTTAAAACTGCACTAGAAACAATGGGTCATGAGAGTGTGGAATGAAGTAATCCATTCACATTTTTTAATCACTCCGAGGTGTTGTGGCCTAGTGATGACCTAGTGTCTGTCATCTTTAAGATTTAAGGCTCAAATCCCATATGCCACTGATATCCTATGCCAAGGCATTCATCTACCTTCGACAAACTTGACCCAGGGGTAGAGAATTGATATTTTGAAGGATTGATTTCTTGCATGCATTTCGCACTAAGTTACATAAGGGTCAGTACAATATTACCCAGTCCTCTCAAAGAACAGAGACACACATATCCACATCACAATAAAAAGATAACATTATCATTTTTATGGCGAGATGAGATTTACAAAAGAGATTCTAAATCCTCCATCTGGGAATGCAATTCCATTTCAGTGCTTCTCCTTCCATTCAAACAGCATCTCGGATCTCTGGAAGCTGGAGCCAATTTGGTGTTGGCCACCAAGTTGTCCTAAGACGTGATCACAGGTGGAGTTCATCAAGAGCCTCAAGGACCACTAACAACCAGAACTGTTCCATTTATGCTCGCAGCAACCTTACAGGTGTATGAATTTAATCAATTCAAGTACATTCCGGTCAATTCCAGTCAAGTCCAGTAGCATCCAGTTCAGTCCTGACTTTCCCAATGACAGCATCCAAGCCATTCTACCACAGAAGAGGGCTTGTCTGGTCACCTTTAGAGGATACTAGGTCGAATCTAGATGGATGATGATGATGGATGTAGGTGGGTTGATAGGTGGTGTGATGATTACAGGAATGGATTGCTGGCATTACTGCTCTTTGGTGGAATAGCAGCTTGGCCGCCGAATCCGCCTCCTCCCAGCGACTGGTAGGATGGGAAAGATGAATACCAAATTTAAGTAAAAAGAATGAGAGAGTATATTAACGTAAATTGTAATCCAAACGGAAAATGTATAACAAACATCGTCACTGGGCTGTTCAAACCTTGTATCTCAAAAATAAACAAAACTTGATGGCAGCTCAAGTAAAACTATATTTTAAGAATCAATGCAAAGGTGGCACCTTTATATTGTCTGAAAAAGTAACCCAATTCCTGTAGAGAACTATTTCTAGGCAGCTGTCTCTTAGCTGTCCTCAACATTTTTAATTTTGAAATCTGCTGTTTAACAGTCCAGCAACTAAGAAAAAATAAAAGATTGATTCACAAAGCTGATTTTGATATTTCCACTGTGTGACATCATTTTTGTCGAACGATTTCAAAGACCTTTTCACCTCTGAATTCTCCTGTTGTTAAAATCACCTACAGTCTTTGGGTTTTCACAAAAGATTATAGTAGCTCAATTAACAAACACCATTTCCACAAAGTTGGACTACTGTGTGCCATACAAGAATATACCCTGATTCTAGCTTCAGTATCATTATGTATACATACATTCACTGAATTTCTTACCAGGTTGTAAAATAACTTTTTATTTAATTGGGCAAAGTGTGAAAGACATCTTGCAAAATGCCACAAGGTTCGATTACAGTACCTAGTTATCCAGGAACTATTCAACTTACAATATCTCCATGCCAAAAACATCTCTAACCTTCGATAAGAAAACGGTGATCCTGACTTACCAGAAAAGGATTAGGAGCCATAGGATTCTGTTGTGGTACTGCATTGGGTGCTGCTCCCCATGCGGTCATCTGTTGCTGACCTTGCGGGGTAGGTTGTTGAGGTGCACCAAACTGCCCCATTGGTTGCTGGGGTTGGCCCATTTTATTAAACTGTAGTCCTGCCATTGCGGCCATACCAGCACCCCCAAAACTCATGCCTCCTTGAGGAGTCTGTTGCGGCTGTTGAGGCTGTGATACTGGCATACCCATCCCAAACTGATTAGGCATTGCCCCTTGAGGCATGCCACCAAAACCACCAGCCGCGGGAAACTGTCCTTGAGGAAACCCTGCCCCTACTCTTCCATTCATTTGCATATTGGCTCCAGGTGTAGGCGTTTGCTGGTTGAAGGCTCCACCTGCTCCTGCAACCATCATAGGGTTCTGTGCGGGCATTCCAGGAGCTCCAGCCGGCTGCATACCAAAGAGTCCATTTGCTTGGGCTGGAGCCCCTTGCGCTCCACCTGCTAGGAAAGGGTTGTTTGCCATAGTACTTGTTGCTGGGGTAGCACTACTTGATATAGCCATGAAGGGATTACCCTGCGGCACTCCTGAATGAAAGAAAAAAAAGAGTTAAACAATCGGTTCTGACTGGGAATGGTCTACAATACTGTTATTACTTTGACGCAATTCTGCATGAGATATGACAGGCCATCACGACATTCAAGTCACTGCTCATTCTCACCTTCCTGATACATGTAGTATTGATCTCTCAGGGAAAGTGCATATCATGCTTACATGTCCAAAAAAACATTTGGGATGGTTCATTGTTGAAAAAAGGAAAGATTTACATAAATTTGCACATCCCAAGAGAGTACTACAAATGGAGAGAGGAACCATAAGCATGCCACAGCACTTCTAAGTTTCACTTAAAAACTGCCAACCATCCTCCAGAACCATAATCATTAATCAAAGTCTAGAGAAACTAACCTTGTGCACCAAAACTTGGTGAACCAAACAGTTGTGCCGCAGATGTTGACGTTGTCCCTAATGATGTGGCTGATCCGCTACCTGTTCCCGGAAATGCTTGCGGTGACGACTTAGCCATCCCTGTACCCCAATCGAATCCAGAACTTGACGAACTCTTAGGAACAGCATTACCACCACCTCCACCACCCCAATTAATACCAGCCGAGGAACTACTGCCTCCGCTCCAGTTGACGGTAGTGCTTTCCCTGGGTGTGGCGTTGCTGTCCATTAAAGCAAATGCTGCATATTTGTCACCACCTGAGCTTGCTGACGCTGCAGCTCCACCTGATGGCGGACTTGCATTGGCAATAGAGAGCCCTTGTAAACCTTGCACTGTGGGGTTGAGGGGTGCTGCGGAGGAGGCAACGGGAACAGGGGCAGACTGGGGTGTGAATGCTGATTCAAATGCCCCAAAGTTATTGTTTGACGGTGCAGACCCTGCAGCGGGCTGAGCTGCTGGCATGAAAGCTGTGAAGAACAAAAATAAATAAATAAAATCATCCAGAACCAACAGATTAATCCTTGTGACCACTCATCATTTATTATACAGTGCATTCAATTATACAAATTAAACTGTGAGGTCGATTGCTACAATTTGTCAAGATATTAGCAATGGAATTTCGTGTAAGACCCCACCCCTCCCCTTGTATTCCTTGTATTAATGGGTTGTTGATCATAATTTGTAAACCTCAATAGAGAATTCAAGTTTCCAAAACTAGGAGTGACATGAATGACCTGCCATGTACTACTTGCTATGGTATTTCATGAAACATCCCCCTTTTTGATCCACAATTACATCTAAAAATGGAACATTCCGTAAGCCTCATTACAGACAAGGGTGTGGTATTCTGATAGCCATGGTCAGTTAAACCTGAGTAAACTACATTGTAGACCACAATTTTATGGAGTGGTGTGCCAGTTTTCGACTCATTCACCAAATAAAAGATATTTTCATTCTGCTGCAAAAGTTTTCAAAAACTCAATTGAGTCATGAAATGGAAAGAATAGGAAAATAAAAAAAATACCATGAATTTTAATGAATTAATATGTGCCTACGGTAATACATGTATGATTGCCATGAAAAAATAGAAGAAATATTATGAAACCGAACACTCCACAGAAGTGTGGTTTGAAATTCTAGTTTAGACTAAGGTTAATAAACTTCTAGGATTGGTTATCAGAATACCACTCAAGATGTTTCCAATACCAGGTGGGTGTTTTATAAAGCTGTTCGTAAGTTAAGAGCAACTTTAAGAACGACTGGTGATCATTTCTTGTGGTAAATGGTATATTCATTGGCGACGGTTTAGCGCGTAAGAAAGGATCACCAGTCGTTCTTAAAGTCGCTCTTAACTTACGAACAGCTTTATGAAACGGCCCCCTGATATGAATAGCCTGCCATACTCATGCCTCTATAAAAATTGCGCAACAGTTCAATGTATCCCACTCTATAAAACATACCCATGATTTTCACTCCCATGGGAGACTATGGGGGCGGGTAGGGAGGAAGCAACAAAAAAGTTTATACCAAACCCTCTCAATACATGTCGGTATGAAGGACGACAGTACATTGGTCAAAAGATATCAATCTCAATTTTTAAGCAATTTCCTGTTATACCCACTGCACAAAAGGTGGGTTTCTACATGTAAACAATCAAGAAACTCAATATGGCATACAATACCTATTGAGGAATACGATTTACATAGTGAAGAAAACAACAGTATCCATACTACATGGACATGGCACTTCAGTGTAACTTAATGCAGGAAGCAAGAAACATCACTTGTTCATGAAAAAGAGCTCTCTTTTCCAAGAAGAATGGCAAGTATCAAGTGACAACATGTCGATGTACATACTGTAGAGCCATTCAAACCAGGGATGTACTATAAACTGTACATGTAGCTTTTCTTTCAAAACAAAAAAAGAGGAAGCTCTGAGTTACATTTTACAGAATAAATCCTTTTGACTTGTTTCAATCTTTTTATTGCAGACAAATTCGTATTTAAAACAATGCTATCAAACAAATTTCTCTGAGATAATGGCTAAATCAAATAAAAACTAATGCTTTTACATGTTCTGTTCAAATACACTTAATAAGTCGCCCCCCCCAAAAAAAAAAAAATAATAATAATAATAAATAAGTAATAATAATAATAATAAATAAAATAAAATAAAACAAATAAATGAATGAATAAATGAAAATAAATGAAAAATAAAATAATAACAAAATGAAAATAAAATAAGCAAACAAAAAAAACCAATGAAATAAGTTACACAAAAAAACACTCATAATATAACACAAACATAAAAGGTTAATAGTTTTTAATTCAAAACTGAAAGTTAGATAGAGTTCTATTTAGTAAATGAAGGAACTACAACTCATAATGGATAAAATAGTGATAATGAAACACAGAGCCAGTATTATATGTAGGTCTTCAGTACGCTTAAACTATATCATTTTGATGTCTTTCATCATAATTGATAGCAAATGATAGGATTGCATGGATGCCATCTGGGAGGTTCATGGGCAAGAAGGCCTTCATTTATTTTATTAATAGAAAAATTGGACATGATGCCCCTGCACTGATAGTAAAATGCGTTAAATGCTACATAAATACAATTTTGAATTTTTAAAATAATTTCCACACGAAACAAAATTGTAGAACCTGCAATGATCATGAATCCCTGCTAAATTTATGAAATCATACGAATGTTGTACATATGTACAGTATGCCAGCCTCAGGAGATCGTGCGATAAGCAGAATACGATCAACTTTAGGCATTCTACAGTTATCGTACATCCATATTTTTATTTTATTTTTTTATTGTTCGAAATAGACATGAAATGAAATAATCCGAAAATTTGCTTTGCCAAATTGATCGTGGGCCCGGCAGCCGCTGTGCAGCGCCAGATCGACGAGGCTCTATCCCTTTAATCGTTGAACGCCAAACAGGGTAGCAGCAACTCCCATCTTTTAACGTCTTTTGGTCTGACGCGGGCGGGGTTTGAACACCCGACCTCCCGGTTGTGAGACGGACGCTCTACCAACTGAGCCAACACACCGGTACATGTAGGTCTTCAACGGAGAATGGGGCATACATATACACATGTATTTCCTGCAAAATCTCAAAGCATTTGCATGTAACAAATACAGCGGACATTACAGCTGTCACTTTGGATGAAATCACATACATCAGATTGAAGCCACTCTTAACTAATTCCCTTTTTAAAATATTGAAATGTAGATGTACATGTATACTTTTATGAATGCATCCATGGACTTGACATGCATTTGTAAGTCCATGATATAAGCCACAGAATACATACACTGTAGCAGTCTGTGTTTTCAGGGTACAGGGACATACAATTAATACATGTAAGTCAAACAGTTAAATCCCAAAGCTAAACACATCATTGCAATCCAATTGAAGAGTACACTGTAGGTGTCAATGTCAAACCTAATATCGGGGGAGCGTTTCATGAAAGGACTTGTCGGACGTTTTATCCGACAAGTCCTATTTTATCCGACAGTTACTATAGTAACAGTGCTTCTCAACCAATCAGAATCAAGGAAAGTTGTCATATCTGACAACTTGTCGGACGAAAATATTGATGAAACGCCCCCCAGGTTTTAGTATGTGATTAAGGCAGGATGGTGATTAAAAAAGTTATATACACTGTACATTTTTTTAATTCATTTTAAATACGAGTGTTTGAATTGAATTTTTAAACAAAATTGCTTCAATTGTGGCAACCCTGGATCTAGGTTCAACAAGTCAGTAGAACTACTAGGCTATGGTACAGACTACAGTAATTGTGCGACACTACAAAGATGTAATTTTGCTAAAATATGTCATTTTGCTATGTACAGTACTTAGCATACAAATGTGGTACTACAAAAAATGCTTAGTACGTGTGTGATGATGATGATGGATTATTGTATAGCGCCGGTATCCGCCACTGTTGGGTGCTCACGGAATGAAATTGTGCTACAGCATGCATTACATATAAAACAATGACAATATTAGAAACAAACCAAATTTAGAGGGTTAACATGGTTTTAGTTTGGATGACCAGTGCACTATTAAGATTAAAGGTTAGACACGCTCAAGCTTACTCACGATCATTCTGTTGGGTAGTTTGAGGGGAAAAGAATAAGTCTGCAAGGTCTCCGGAACCACCCGACGACGTATCAAAGCTTTCTTTCTTGGGATTATTTTCTGGAAAGGCTGCATGCAAGTTTGGAGATATATACATGTACATGTAAAGGATTAGGAAGCACAAGGGGCTCACAAGATATGTTCACATGTCCCCCAAAATTGTGGTGACTCTTGACTGTTTAATACATGTGAACAATGCCGAGTGGTGGTTGTTATGTTTGTGCACATACAGTATGCCAGTACACATGTATGTACATACATGTAGATGTGCTTTACATGTACATGAAGAAAAGAGTAGTTTAAGGTGACATCATATGGAGGGCATAAAAATGGGAAACCAGTGCATTTATTAGACCATAAAAAACAATGATTTGTCATGGTTTAATGCACAGGTTTTTATTGCTTGTCCTCCAACATACATGTCTGCATCTGGGAATGCTCCATAGGGCCATTCCAACTTCCAAGAGCTCTATATGCATACTGAACACAAACATCATTCTTTTGAGCAAGTTGAGCTTTGATACATTTAAAGAAATAAGTTCCTATTTTTATATTGTTATACATGTACATGTATGTGCCAAATGTGTCAGTTTATCCCGGGGGGGGGGGGGGGGGGGGGCTGGGCACTTCCATTGACGAGTGGATACCATGCGCGACCATGGGGTCTCAAAAAGCACCCTAAACAAGTATTTTCCATATTCTGAAAATGCACCCCTTAACAAGTATTGCCGTGTGAAACCCTACCCTTAACAAGTATTGGAAACAAAACGATACTCTTGGCAAGTGTTCCCTGAATCGAACCCCTGAACAAGTACAGCGATATTTTTATTGTTCTGTCACGAACGTCGGTCGTCGGTATTACCTTTGGCTACATCATTGGGTTTAGTACGGCCCCACCTCCCACACCTCGCGCAAAAATGTACTCTAAACACGTAGTGTTGACTGTTGGGCAAAAAGTACACCCTTTATAAAACATTTTAGACATAATTTTTCATACCTTCGCAAATTCGACCCTGAACACATACATGTAGTTTTCCTAGCGAAATTAGATACCCTTTTTCATTATTTTAGTGTTTTTGTCACCCTTATTACTTTATGTACGCGTAAAAGACATCCTTTTTACGTGTTTTTTTTTTGTCGCGCATGGTATCCACTTTTCAATGTAAGTGCCCCCCCCCCCTCCCCCCGGTAGTTTATCTACTGTTACATTTTTAGGACAGCAATTAAATGATAAGAGGGTAAATTTTAAGTTAAGAGGTGTCCCAATCTGAGGTATTAAAAGAAAATAAATGTTTTTTGTTTTGTGCAGGGGAACAGTGGGAAAGACATTGTTGGTGAAATATATTTGGAGAGCAATAGACTTTACACAGAAGACTGGAAATGTCACTGGCATAATTTTCCTTGGTCATTTCACCCTTTATAGTGTACATGAATATCAGTGTTTAGCTAGACCCATTTTAGTGGTGTTTACTATTTCATGGCATTATATAAAGTTTTTTTCAGGCCAAGTTAGTGATCTTAACGTCAGAGGTTAAGGAACTTAATGTATTTAAAAAAACAATCTGACAGCAAATCTTTGAAGAAAAAAAAATTATCAAATATCAAAATGTTTAATATAAAGTATGCATATAGAACAAGACTAAAGATAGAAATGAACACAAGTGCAAGTCCTCTTTGTAAGGGGTTAGTTTTGAAACACTTTTCATTTGAAATTAGTGGTGGACGGAAGCAGTATTTTTCATGAGTGGTGGTCAGAAATCTTCTGTGCCAGTTGGGCCCGACCACTGCCGACTAATGTAGCTATATGTACACGTACAACACTGGTATGCATGTCATATGGATATGGGCAATTCCATGAAAAATTTTCACTTTAGAGAAAAAAATGAAGTTTCAGATTTCACTTAAGCGGTCAAATTTTCTTAAAAAGTAATCTATAAAGTCTCAATTTTTCATAGAAAATTCGTAATATTGATAAAATTTTGTAGTTTTTTCCATCATCAAAAAAATAGATTAGTAAATTGCAAAATGTAAAAAATGTGGCTATTTTTAAACAATTCATCTTTCCTGTCTCTACTAAAAGCAAACAAGGTCCCAGAGGTCTCTTTTAACTTTTGAATAGTTGATTAATGTTTAAATCAATAGAAAATCATCGTTAAATTTTATGCCATTCATCAATTTTAGAGAAATCTGTCTTCAGATTTGTGCGATTTCTTTACCATTATCAGTGTCATGTCCGTTACGTTTTTCACTTAAAGTTTTCATAGCTTACAGGAAATTTGTCTAAAGGTACTGCAGATTCAGATTCTATGTTAGAATTAAACCCCCTACCATGTGTAGCAATCATTTTCCCTTACCACTTCTCATTTTAATAAAAATGGCGTAACGGACATGACAATTTGCGTAACGGACATGACGCCTTATATATGACAAAAGGCATCATTCACAAAAACAAAATATTAGGCTCAGTGTCACAGACTGAGGTCAGTCTCAATTGCTTGAGGATAGCTGGATGTAATAACTCCTAGAATTTGCATGTCATTCAAGCTATTTTTAGAAGTTAGTGAATGATGAAAGTTCAGCTCATGTTCTGGTATATTTTTCTGAGAATTAACGGTATGCCACATAATATTAGGATAAGATGCAGCTAGATCTGGCAACATACTCAGATCACAATCTGCATCATTCGTGTTTGAACAATACAATTGATTATCTTAGGTGTTTGCACTGACAGTTTGGAGCATGATAAAACTCCAACTTGTGAATTCATGAGATCATTGATGATATTGCTTCAAAGTATCTGACTTTCACCAACCTCTACTTCTTCAGTGATGGCACGGGCTCACATTTAAAAACAAGTTTGTATTCAGATATCTGTGATACATGATGTAGCTCTATGAATCCTTGAATCTACAGTGGCACTTCTTTGCAATATCACAAAGCAAAGGGGCTGTGAAAGGAATGAGGCGCGATCAATAAATTATGTCATCATAGTATCTTGGTCAGCCATAATCACGATTTGAAAGATGTATCTTCATTTGTACACAAGCAGCACGGACAATGCATCGAAATTAGATACAGCCACATTTGTCAGCAAGCAAGATCATAAGATTTAGAACATCCAAGATTTGATGGAAGGATAATTATACTCAAGATATTTATTTTGAATGAAAAAAAATCTCAGAAGCGATTTACAAACATTCCGATTACCTTTCAACTCCTACATAATCGATAATGAAAGATTGGTTTCCAGGTACTGCTATTAAATTTTAAAATACTTTTTAATATCATTTTTTTTAATCTTAAAACTGACATTAATACTAGTACATATTCTTTATCATAAAATACATTTCATAATATGTTCATCTTGGATTTATACAGGTCTGGTACATTTTGTTTTCTTCTCACAAAAATGAGATTTGGTCTTCTCAGTGTGCCGTTGTGGTACGATAAACATTGTATTCTATATAAAATTATCATGTAGGCTATAGCTATTAAATTAATAATACCTGCCAATAATATCTACATATGTTTCTTAAGAATGTTAGTAAAAGTACTTTGCTGTTACATAATTACATTCATTATTCATATTTCTTTCATTTTGAAACTAAGAAGTGCTGATGAAGTTCACTTCGTAAGGGTGTCATGTCCGTTACGCTAGTGTATATTATCAAATAGTAAGCCATGAATAAAAAATAATCTTTACTATCAACTTTTTCTCCTTTAATTAGGTGTGGCGGATGGTGGTAACTGGAAAATACTCATTATCTGTTGTTAACTGTTGTAAAAGAAATTTTTCTAAATATTTTTTTGTTTTATAAATATTGTATGAAAAGACCCCCTCTCAAATTGCAAAATAATAGGAGATATTACAGATTACCAGTTATGATGTTTGTCTCTAACCTCTAGCCTTAACATGTAAACAATTAGACTTGTACCATATCTTGTAATAAAATAATTATATTTGCTTACAAAAAGTGGACGAAACTGTCATGTCCGTTACGCTTCGTGTGTCATGTCCGTTACGCTACATTTTGAGCTATGAATACAGAATGCACTGCAAAACTGTTGTTAAACACCATTTTATGGATAGAGCATGATCTTAAGGTTAAATTAACACCAACATCAGGTGCATGCAATCTAAGAATTCACAGGAATTTTGATAAGCAATAGGAGGTAAAAATGCTTCGTCCATTTCGTGTCATGTCCGTTACGCTCACAAAGAGTGCAATTTCTCCGCAACTGTTCAATGAAACGATTTGAAATTTCATGTGTATGTAACTGATACTTAAATGTGTCTGATAAGCTCAGTAACAACTATCAAAAGACTGCTAATTCTACTGTATAAACCTTTGAATTACAAAAATTTGTCTGAACGTCATGTCCGTTACGCTGGAATTGACCATATGGAAACGTCTTCCCCTTTTTGGATTTTCGGAATACATGTACATGTAGATGATTTTATCATTAGAAAAGATAATTATGCTGATGCTACAGCATGTAGAATTTGTTACTCTTTCTTTTATATGTTTTGTCTCTTCTGGGGGCTCTGCAAAAAAAAAATAATAATAAAACAATCTGAATTACGGTAATTAAAATTTATGGCAAAAAGAAGCTGCTGAAAACTGCTTATCTAAAAAAAGAGCCAATGGAGTAAATTAGAGAGTCAAAAGGGGCCTAAGCTTTCGATCCTAGCAGAATCTTCGTCGGAGGCAAAGAATAAGAATAATAAATACTGTTCTCTAACTGAAAATTGTAATTTAGTAAAAAAGATGCTATTGTGCAGTTATGGGTTAGACACGCTCAATCTTTACTCACAATCATTTTGTTGGATGGTTTGAGGGGAAAAAGCTACATGCAAGTCTGCTAGTACATGTAGGTCCCCAGGACTGCTCGATATGTCATTGTTTTCTCTTTTATCATCTGAAACTGAGACGGATGCATGCCAGTGTTGGAGACATAGAATTACACAGCATACTGGTAAACACTTTTTAGTATCAATTCTCATATTAATTTCATTGAGAGATACATGTATTTTTAATGAAATAATGACTTCATCACAGCAAAGCAATAGTCTACTGATTATCCGAGCACATATATACTAGTATATCACACAAAATGGTACACGTATGAAATTGCTTCAGAGAATGTACATGTACTCATTCAAGACATCATGTGTACAAGACAGGAACTTTCACAAAATTTGCAATTTTTTAGGTATTTTTTCTTTTTACTCACAGGGTATTGGGCCTTTTATCAATGCATTATAAACCTGCCCTTTGGTCTGCATGATTTCCTACTTCCTAGTGCGATATCATAGCATACATGTATTGCATGATTGCTCAAAATTTGACCATTATCCCATCTAGGATATGTACAAAACTTGCTGTGCAATATCATGCTGTATTTGCACGGTCTAACATCATCATTAAAGATGATGATATTGATTGGGATACAAAAAAAATCCACTCATTAGGGCAAATATTGCACTCATCTACAATTCATGCATTATTCTTTAAACTCATGGAATATATCTGGTACCCAATTCTACGCCATCCACTTCACTAGAAATCTCAGTCATCCATGTCTGTTTGCAGTATGTATACATGTACAGGTATTAAAATGTACTTTTGTACATAAAATCAGATTCCAAAGTAATGTTATTCCCATTTGTATCAAATTAAAGGTATTTGAAGGTCACAAGAATAAAAAGGATACCTGGTACACGTATACACATGATGGGAAAACATTCACATATTTCCCCGTTTAGAGCAGGAAAATTGTTTACCTCCCGGTTTGACATCCTGTAATAAATACATTTCATCATGACCCACTGACGGTTTAACCTCTTTGCTCAGTACATTTATGTACACCATTAAGGCCACAAAGTAATTGAAGAAGCCATGAACCTTTACAGATTCATCTTCATGTTTATTCATATTTGTTTTCCTGCTTTCTGGCGTATTATTTATAAACATTTCTACAGGTACATGTACAGATAGGGCAAAAAGGCAAGTCCAAGATAAGGTCCTCCTCGAAGACAAAATATCATCTTTATTTTTTGGAAGTAATCTTTAGTGGGGAAAACAAAGCCAAAATGTTGAATTTCAAACTACCATTAAGAAGAATTCGATGGTATTTTTTCTAATCTCTAGTTAGGCATAACCCATTTGTCTAATGTCCGCTTGGTCTCACACCAAAAATATGGATAGATGAACTGTTTATTTATGTCCAACTTTTTCATTTGACAAAGTAAAAAATAATAAGTTGACAAAAAGGAAATTGGACCAACCGGGAATTAGACTAAAGAGCATGATCGGTTCATCAAGGACGGACATTTGATAGATTTTGAAAACTTTGAAGGCTTGTAACAAATTAGGAATAAGATGAACATGGTTCCTTTTTGTTTTATAGTGAAGGGTAGGACAAAGTATGCTGAATGATGAAAAAAGTTTGTTGCCATGGTTACCTACAAACATAGGTAGCCACTAAATGTGCCATATCACGGACGGACATGATAGAAATGTGGTTTTCAGAATTTTTGAACATTTTTATTGTTTCTATCTAAATAGCTTAACTTTGACCAATAATTGTTAATGCAACTTACACTCAGGTATGTTAGCTTCTATGTTCAGCATATTAAATTCTTAACCAATATCAAACTTCTGAGAGAATTGCAAATATTTTCCATCACGGACGGACATCTCGGACGGACATCACGGACGGACACAATTAAAATACATTGGAAGTACCTTGTAAGAAGTCCTTATTACTTGTTTGGGGGAACAAATGCTATTGTATTGATGATTTGTACATTTTTTTATATGATTAAACAATATTAGTTGCACAATCAAGTTGCTACAACTTAAATCAAGTTGCTACAACTTGATTTAAGTTGTAGCAACATGATTTCTATGCTAGACACACAAAATAATCTAGCCATATGATTGCTTTTAAACACAGTTCTTTTCAAAATCAAATATCCTAATGCACATTGTCTTCTTTTCAATTTAGAGAATACTATAGTTGGTACCAAATCAACATCCAGTGGATCAATGATCATGTTGATACTTTTTATGATATATCATGATGATACATGTTCATACATATTTAGGCATTAATTTTCGAAGAGCACAGATTTTTTTTAATGTCCATTAACTAAATCCAAAAGATTCGCAGGTTGCTGATCATTATGCTTGTTTAGTGGATCAAGTATGACCACAACACTTGTCCAGGCTCTCTTCAAATTCATCTTTTGTCCATATTAAAGTGGAGACACCCCTTCACATCAACAACCCTCATGTATTTAGGCCCTGACCGAATCCAAAATTGAAATCAGATACCAATTAAACTTCTAAACACTGCAGTGCAAGCTTTATATGAATTGTATGCATTTTCAGATTACCAGATCAACAATTTGCTCAAAATTAGCTCCAAAATGGACTTTCAAAAAAAGGAATTCTTGTACTTTTCACAAGCCTCAAGGACATGATGTCATGTTCTGTTAGAAGCATTGTGAATCCATACAATGTAGGTTTGTACATGGAAAAAAATGATGATTTTTTTTCTGCTTATCAGAATATGCATTCTACTTTCTTCTTTTCTATCACTTTCTGCAAGCTTCAATTGATGAAATATACAGCTTTTGACTTATTCTTGCTTTATTTCATTTCCAGCTTTTTGGCATACATGTACATGTAGCTTCCAACTCTACCTGCATTCCAATTATGTTTAAAAAAATTTCCTGACAACAATTAAGCCCCAATAACAGCCAAAGAAAGATTTCACAAAAAATTGTGAATAGTTGTAGGTTTCCATCCATTTGAGTTCTGAATAATTCTCACTACCATTTTTCACTGCAAATTGGAACTAAAATTAAATTCATAATCTGCTCAGTATTTGCTCATTGTCTGTCCATGATGAAATTAATGTCCGTCTGCGATTATTTTGATTGATTTATGATATGGATAAAATGTATAGATTTTAGCTATATTCAAATGAAATGATGTACAGTGTCTAGTGAGATGCTTCTACACACTTTTATTTTTGTTTCTATTCTGATAAAGCATAAAAAGCTGAATCCATACATATTATCCATATCATAAACTCAATAAAAATGATCACGGACGGACATTAATTTCATCACGGACGGAAATTTCAAAATGGAATGTTAACATCTACCAGAAAAATTTACTTCCCATATTTTTTCTACTATTGATGATAGATTAATGTTCAGAGTACAAGAAAATCCAAACCAAATTGGAGTAACTTTGAAAACAATAAAACTAGAGTGAATTGAGTTTCAGTGAATTTACACTGTCCGTCCATGATGAAATTAATGTCCGTCCGTGATCATTTTTGATTGAGTTTATGATATGGATAAAATGTATGGATTTCAGCTATGTTCAAATAAAATGATGTACAGTGTTTAGTGAGATACCTCTACACCTTTTTATTTTTCATTTCTATTCTGATAAAAAATAAAAAAACTTTTTATATTTTTTTTCATCACGGACGGAAATTTCATAATGGAAATGTTCACACCTACCAAAAAAAATTACTTCCCAATATTTTTTTTCTACTAATTTATGTTTGATAATAGATTAATGTTCAGAGTGCAAGAACATCCAAACCAAATTAGAATAACTTTAAAAACAATAAAACTAGAGAGAATTTAATTTGAGTAAAAATGTCCGTCCGTGATGAGAGGTAATAGCACCCCCACAAATAAAATGGACTATTCCAGTACTTTCGGATTTATCAATCTTCATGAAACTGAGTTCTTTGAAACCTGAGATATCAAAGATTATCTTAAAAGCAATTTTGATAGAAATATCTAAAAAAAAAAAATTCACCTCAATGCTAACCCTTAACCGATCATGCTCTAAATGCAAAGCTGATTAAGAGGGTATTAGACCCAGTGCAATACATGTAAGCTTGGACAGCAAATGGGTTCAGCCCATGACATATAAGACTTTCTCAGAAGTAGATCACATGCTTGTATGTAGACCAGGTGAATATATACTATCCATACTGCCCCCCCCAAAAAAAAACCAAAAAAAAAAAACTATTTCATGGGAACATTTTTGTGAAAGATGCAAATTAAATGCAGAGAGAGTGGCATATTCAAACATTGGCATGAGAAAGTTTGCCGAACCTGTAATTGCAGGATTCAGAAATGTTGAATAAATGAAGTGCACTCGAAAAGGGTAAGAGGACCTTTAATTTCTAGCTGGACTATTACCTCTTCCTTCCCTTTTCCACTTCTTTTACTTTCACTTCCTACATGTATGTATACACATTATTTAAATCCATTTCCTGTCTTCCACTTAATAAGCATACAGCATGCACGCATCAGAACCTCCCTGAGCAGGTTTTGAAAACTATTACAAAAAGCAATTCCATAATAAACTACATGTAGACATAACAAAGTCAAAGAACCTATCTCCAAATAGTAATGGCAATACTATATTTTGTATGTGTGAATCTCAAGAATGTGGAAATATCTTGTGTATGGTAGAAGTGCAAACTGTCATCTGCAGATCACCCTAGTTTGCTTGGTATGCATATACAGTGGTGCTAAAAAGTTTGTGAACCTCACCAGAAAATGAACATATTTAAAAGTATTCAAGTTCTGCTGTTTTAGATATTTAATTGTGAAGTCAGGTGATAAAATATTACATTCAATAAAGTTTGTTTCTCTGGACTTGTCCGACATTGTAGTGTTGTTGTCTACATTCAACACTCAGCATGAAGGAGTGCATTTTGTGGTGGGGTTCACTAACTTTCTAGCACCACTGTACATGTATCATGAAAGTGCATATCGTGACCTTGTAACTTTGAGGAGAAGCCCTAACCTTCATTACCACATTGACTGCAAAGAATTTTTATGTGATTGCAATTAAGAAAGCAGGAGTACTCCTGGGGAGCGTTTCATGAACATTTTCGTCCGACAAGTTGTCAGGTCTGACATCTTTCCTAGATTCTGATTGGCTGAGAAGCACTGTTACTATGGTAACTGTCGGATAAAACAGTACTTGTCGGATGAAACGTCTGACAAGTCCTTTCATGAAACGCTCCCCTGAGCAATCAACCAGAAAAACGAAGGGTCGAGGTCCTCTCAGAGGGACTTGGTAATGAGGATGAATGCCTTACTAAAGGGCACTAGCCCTCCTACATGTACATGTAGCCCAAGTGGGAATTGAAACTGGGTCACTGGAATTCGAAACTCCCGCTCTAGAAACTAAGCGATTAGAAAATCACTTGTCTCCTGGTACATGTAGATCCCCTACCATTAATTACTACCTTGTTAGAACTCTGGTAAAACAACTATTATCAAACAACAGATTTCCTGTTTTATACATTGTTAATACAACACATTACAATGACTGTTATTACAAGCAACTAAATGCCTTTTGATTCATTAAAAACTTATTTGTATTGTAAATTTTGCATTTGCTCTTGACAAAGACATCGATAAAACAAGACCCCTGGCCCCCTTGAAAAAAAAAAAAATGTTTTCATCAAATGGTATGACAACAACAAATATAACACTGCCAAACAGCCAATTGAAATCAAGGGAAACAAAGAAGTAATCATTGTACAACGCCTACTGAGCTTGTTGTACGCAAGCAAATGGGAGGCTGAATGTCAAGCATTCGTACCGTTGCACAAAAGACGTACCATCCAAAATGTACCGTTGCACGGCTTTAGGAGGTGACGTCACAATAAGATTTATAATTCATTGCGCTCAGTAAAAATGAAGGTGCAATACGCGTACTTAGCCTGCTGGCTAAATGCGCAATGCTGCCCAAGGTCATGTGCGCTTGTGGGATGTGGGATGACACTAATAGCGAATATTCTTATTCGTGCGATGGTGCGAGATTTCGCATTCGGTGAAAGAAAGAGACGCTCTATTCAACCAGGCGTTAGCCGAGTTGAATAGATCATATTTCTTTCACCTCATGCGAAATCTCGGACCATAGCACTCATGCCTATTCGCTATTTGTATACTGATGCTCAGATTCTTTACCAAGCACAATTCTAGGCCCGTCACATTAAACTTAACGATTGATCAAGGGGCTGATTTCTATGATTGATTGCATTGATTATTGTGTATGGTCAATGATTAAATCAGCATCGCGAGTGATCACTAAGCTCTCATGTTACTGGGCCCAGATCAATTCCACCAGGTCTCCAAGGTGGAGGAATAGTCTGCAGGCACAGACTTTTGGTTTTCGCATAGTGCATTTAATGCAGAGTCTCAAGTATGAGACTACATGTAGATTCGCTCATGTACTGAGGCTGCTCATTTGACACACGTCAAGTTTGGAGTCTAGTCTCCATCCTAGACATTGCATTATTGTTTAAGTATTTAATTTGAGTCTGTGCTTGTAGACTAAGGGGAGAGGGAGGGATCGGAGTTCTTACCTTGGCTACTTTGCGGTTGTCCTCCAAAAGCCTGGCTGAAATCGGCAAAACCTCCCTGCTGGGCCGGTTGTCCGAATGCAGCCTGTTGCCCGAAAGGCGTCTGCTGTTGCCCAAAGCCTGCTTGCTGGGCTGGCTGGCCAAACGGAGATTGCTGAGTTGCTTGACCGAAGGGTGTTTGCCCAAAGCCTCCAGTTTGTGCTGCTAAAAATGACAATAACTAACTTGAGTTAAAGATCTTGCCTCTTAAACATTAAAAAAATTATGTATTTTGTTGCTTCTCTAAAAAGCTCTCTTAAATTTGACTAAATCTCCCCTGAAAGTGTTGGTCAAATTCGTGGTTTATTACTGCATTATATGAATGTGCATGTCTTCAAACTGTAATGGCGTGGACGTAAAGAGATAAAAATGTGCTTAGTGAAGTATTTTGAGATTCTACATGAAAGTTCATTGTGGTCAAGATCCCAACCTTATTGCTGGCTTATAATTGATAATTGTTCCGTAGACATTTGTCATGAACTAAATTAATTTTTGAAGGTTACTTCAGCATAGGATAATATTACAGTGCCTGTGAACTCATTGCAAGCTTCATTGTAATGATTTTGTACTGTCTTGTGAATTCCCTGAGAGGGCAACACAGCCTCTATAATTTTTTTTGTCTCTTTCTCCTCCTTCCTCATACACCTCCTCCTTATTCTAATAATAACAAACATAATCATCATTTCTATTACTATCATCAATACAATTATTATTGTGGTTCTCACCATCACAATTGTATGTTTCAAATAAGCATTTAACAGCTATTTAATCGCTCCTTCAGTTTTCCATGTTTTCACTCATACCTGGTTGTGATGCACTTGCGAAAGGGTCTCCCCCTAGATCAGCTAGAAGATCAACCGACTTCTGTTTGTTGGCAGTTTGAGCTAACGTAGGAGGTTTGCTGATGTTGTGTGTGGAAGTGGAGTGCCCAGGTGGCTACAGATCAAATCAAGGAAGTAAAATACAGTTAAATACATTCAAGGATGTATTCCAGAGAATACATTATTCAAGTGAATAACTTGTATACTGGATACATTCAAGGATTATTCAAATGAATACATTCAAGGATGTATTCCAGTGAATACAGTATTCAAGTGAACACCTTGCAAAGTGGATACATTCAAGAATGTATTCAAATGAATACATTTAAGGATGTATTCAAGTGAATACATTCATGGATACATGTATCAATGTAAATCAAGTTGAAACATAAAATAATGTGTTTAAGTGAATACATTCTAGGGTATTCAAGTGTACATGCTCAAGGATGCATTCAAGTGAATACAGTCAAGGATGTATTCAAATGAATGCAGCCAAGAATGTATTCAAGTGAATACATTCAAAATACAATCAGTGTATGCCAACGTATATGACCAGCTATTTCTTATAAAATCATTTGCTTATTTAATCTTATTTCTTATATCAAGGATTGCCTTTCTTATAATACCAAATTTAAAAAATATGGATTTGGTTTCTTGATAACTTGTGTTAACAAAGGCAATTCTCAAGACTGAAAATACTTGATACAGAGAAATAAGCTTAAATGAGAACATGGCATGCCTTACATACATTGGCATATATGATATACTGGCTAAAACATCAAGGTATAACATCCCCTTTACAAACAACAATGTTGAATGACACGAAACTTGTCACAGAACAAGACCTCAATAGAGCATTACCTGTGATACTTTTATTGGAGCTGCATTGCTGCCTATTAACGACTTGAGCGGTTTGGGCTCGGGCGTACTGTGTGAGCTGCTTGTGCTTTTCCTCTCCGCACTCTCAGCTACTTCCTTTGCTTTGGCGGCGGCCAGGACGGCGGCCTGGCCCGGCTCCACGTACCACCGCTTCTTCTCGTACTTCTGCACCAGGTAGTCCCGCACCTTGGTGTCTTCTTTGGACTCGGGACCGGGTTGTGATTTGGAGTCGTACAAACCCAGCCATATGTGCCTACAAACCTGGAATGGGAATAGAGTAGGGAGGCCTTCATTAACACTCTCATAATAGAATGTAAATAAAATTAACATAAAACTATGGACTCATTTTAATGATTCAAAACAATTGGCTCAACACAATAATTATAAAGAAGGCTGTGGTAAAACACACATTCTTTATCGAACCCTTTTTTCAATCTTTCGGCTGAATGAAACATTATGAATAAATGCAGGAATCATGGTTTCAAACCACATGTTCGAAACCATTATTCACCGTTTTTAATTTGGGCCACAATGTCTGATGAAGCTTGTACATGTAGCATTGGATGCTAAATCTTACCTCATTGCCATTCTTTTCTAAGAAAGTCATTTCTGCTGCTGTATAACTTGCCATTGATATAGATTTGACCCTGTGTGGTGGATTGATACCTCTTCTGTATAAAAATAAAATAAAGTTAGAAATTGGATGAACAATAGAAAACACATTATACATGTATGCAAAAATGGATGGCAAATAGATAGCATTTCATAGAGGTGTCAAATTTTTTCAGCAACTTTTGGGGAAAGAACCCCCCCCCCTTCGTTATTTAACCTGAACTGCCCTTTTAGAAAAAGCGGTTAAATTTTAGATAAAAATAAACATAATACATGTAACTCAGGCCTAGTAAAAATATATTTCCTCCTATTACAACGTACGTGTTGTTTGTCTTTGTCCACCTTTGACCCTGGACCCTTTGTTGCCAAAATATCATGTTGACTTTTAAATTTTTAAAGACCATAAAGGATCTCTCTCTCTCTCCTAGAGCAAGAGTCAGTACTTGAGTTTCAAAATATAACATCCAGGAATTAGTACACCATCGCAAATACAGTACATTAAATCATTATTTATACTGGCATGCACACAATCCAAAGAAGGGTGTTTGGTTCACATGTACAAAATCAGATAACGGCATTTAAAACTTAAAAGCATTCTGAAACATTTTGTCTCACACTACTAAAGGATGTAAAATGCAAGAATAAACAGGAAAACAGAAGAAAAGAGTTAACAAGCTCTGGTTGGCTGTCTACAATGCTTAAATTGAAAAAAGCAAAACAAATGTGAATAGTAAATGGGCTTAATGCCAGCAATTCTTATCTAAAATAATACAAGCACTTTGAAAAATGAAATGGTTAATAAAAACAAGCTTTCCTTCCATCCTAGGTCGCAGTCTTCTTCCTTTTACACGTACATTGATGGCCGAAGTTAAAAAAAATGTACACATTACAGTCCTTCACGTTTATAATTTCGTGGAGCTCAATAAATCGCTCTCCTTATTTTTTTGAGCTCAATTGAGCTCCTCAGAATCGCTCTCCTTGAGGAGCTCAAATCAATTCAATACAATACATGTATGATAAATTGTAGATTTTTCTTAACATCGTATATGCAATAGCTGTGTAGCTATTAATTAATCTGTGGTGAAACTAGGCCTGGGTCAATACGTTTACAAAATATTGCGCTCCTGCTAAAAAAAAAAAAAAAAAAAAAAAAGCTAAAATTTCATTCTTTAAATCCATGCAATGGCCATCTATTTTCCATAATTCCTTGAAATTATTTTGATTTAGTTGAAAACTATCAGAAAAATGATTTGAAGTCCCACAATACATGTAGATTTCCATGGTGTTGCCATGAAAATCTATATATGGGACTACAATATTTACCGAGTTTAAATTCAAATCAGAGTCGGGAAAGAGGTGAATATTCTTCATTTTTCTGATAGTTTTCAACCAAATCAAAATAATTTCAAGGAATTATGGAAAATAGATGGCCTTTTAATGGATTTAAAGATGTAAAATGTGAATTTTTTTTTTTTTTTTTTTTTTTTTTTTTAGGAGCGCGATTTTTTGCGGTAGGAGCGCCGGCGCGATCGCGCTCCTCAAAAATGAAGGTCTGACATTGTCATTAAGCATCAATTGGCCTATGTACAACAAAATCAAATGACTGGCCAATGCTATGAAAACCATGCTTTTAAGTATGGTAACTCCTAAGTTGCAGCAACCATTCTTTTTTTCCCCCAATATTGTAGTTGAATCATTCAGGGAAAAGAGGGAGTAGGCCAGCATCTCTCTGCAACTTTTTAATAATGCGATTGACTTTGTCAGAGCACCAGAGTAGCCATGGTCACAGATTTGTTTTATTTGTCATAAGATACCATCGTAATGATAAGCTTGCAAAAAAATAAAAATAAACTCAAGATTGTCTCTGCACTGTCCTCTGAACAAGATCACCGATTTAATTTCTAGCACATTTTTGGTAATCCTAACTCTTAAATCCCAGATAGACTCATGCAGAGTCATGCTTCTGCTTGCTTTGCCACAACCTTTGCATTTCTTAAGCCTTAAGGGAAAATTTTGTTTTCTTTAAAATCTAGGCCTAGGCTAGGCCTCGTTTCATTTTAATAGTTTTGAATTCCTTTGCTGGCTGGTGAATGATAGCTATACTATAAAGTATAATACTAGTATAGCTGTAGATTTTATATTTAATAATTTGATTGATTGATGTGTATAAGTATAACTTCTGAAGGAAAGGGCTAGCTAGCCTGGTTTGCATTTGTGCCTTGTAAAATGATGAAAATAAGATTGACATCTTGGCAGGCCACCTGTCGAATAAATAAGCCATGTTATTCTTTTTTTTTTTTGGGGGGGGGGGAATCAAACAGAAACAGAATTTCATTTTCAGTAACAATCTGACAATTCGAGTCAAACAAAGATGCCTCCTGCATAAAATTAATGGCATCTAAATGATTTATAAGATAATAGTGCAAGAGAATGATAATATCCAAGA
The DNA here is from genome assembly GCF_037042905.1 of Lytechinus pictus. Classification (NCBI taxonomy): domain Eukaryota; kingdom Metazoa; phylum Echinodermata; class Echinoidea; order Temnopleuroida; family Toxopneustidae; genus Lytechinus; species Lytechinus pictus. The sequence goes on from NC_087260.1 coordinate 10,396,509, forward strand.
TTAAAGACCAAAGACATGACATTAGTTGAATACGCATAGGCCGATGGCTGTGACAGAGTGGCAGTTACACGCCCCACGCGTGTAACGCACTGTACCTCACACAACCGCCAGCAGCCGCCCGTGCATAATGAACACGTAACCGTAAGTCATGCCCGCCCGCTGCACTACCCGCCCAAATGAACATGACGAAATGCCGGTATGTCAAGTTTGATCTCAATACTTACAAAATTCCGCTGCATGATGTACATACAAATGTCCCTATTGTCATGTCAACATATGTAGGTCCCCTCTGATTACACTCAAAACACGTTTTATTGTGTTCTCTGCTAACCATCTCCCGTAATTGTTTAAGGTGCTTGTCATCTTGCTTCCTCTTGGACGCCATTTTGAATGAATCGCAACAATGCAATCGATAATCCCACGAATTTTGTTATCGTTTGTTATCTCCTACATCCAACCTGTCGCTTGCGTTGGCATTCTTCCTAAAATAACACAATTATTGGCTGTTATACCAAGGGTATACTTCATATACATCTGTTGATTCATTTTAAGGTGTTGAAAAAAAAAGGTTGTCTTCGTTTTAGAGGAATTTGGTAAGACCATGCCGGTTCATGGTAAGACCCAATGTGGATTTTCCTAAAACGATATCGTCTTTTAATTTTATCATGTGAAATGCTCGATGAATAATGGCTCGGGCACGCACGCCCCCTTAATTAGTCATGCAAGGTCATTTCGTGTCGAACACAATTTCTAAGTTCATTTGAAAGACTTTCCCAAAATCTGCGTGTCGCCTGTTTTGAGTGTGTGTGCGGGGGGAGGGGGGGAGGCACTAGCGTACCTACGGGGGGGGGGGGGGCAGAGGGGGCAGAGTGCCCCCCTCATGAGTCACAACCCATGCAAGGGACATATCCCTGCCCCCCCCTGACGAGTCTTGAAGACCTTTTTTTTTTGCTTGTCAAATTTTTTTCTGGTACGAAATCCTTTATTTGTGGTTGAAGACCTTTTTTTTTTTTTTTTTGGCTTGTCTAATTTTTTGGCGGACGAGATCCTTTGTGGTTGAAGACCTTTTTTTGTGTGTTTTTTGCTTGTCAATTTTTTTGGCGGACGAATTTGCCCCCCCCCCCCCTGTGGAAAATCCTAGGTACGCCACTGGGGGGAGGGTAAATTACTTGCAATAATAATTATACAGATAGTCCTATTGCCCTTCTATTGTAAATGTCTCCCGAAATGTCTTCTTTTCAATTTGTACTTGTTCTGGTTCCACCATCTGCTTAATGTGAGTGGAACTCAGGGGATCGAATTAACTTGGGCACTAAACTTGATCACCCCTCCAAAAAAAGTTGCTCAAGAGCAGACGTTTGGTGTTTTATTCGGCAACATTGGGGAGCCCCCCCCCCCGGGGGGGGGGCGGAACATGGGGAATTTATTTAGAAAAAAAAGCATATATTGCGATGGATATATCTCATTTAAAATTGCCGAATTATATGGTGTTAGTAGATTTTACCGCAACTGGACACAAATGAGGGGGGGGGGGCTTTAATTGGGGCGATGTCCCCCAAAAGTTTCCCAATATTATACCCAAATGAATGAAGAAGAGAGACAAGCAAATTTAAGGAATTAACTAATTTTCTGAATATCTTGGCATGTCAAAAACTTATCAAAAACTTTTTTGTAACAAAAATGTCAACAATATTTTTCTCGCTCGCATCGTTTAGATGGTGGGGGGGGGGGGGGGACTGGCTGCATTAATTTTAGAAGCTAATTTTTTTTTCACCAGTGCACCAGCCAATTTAACCACGACCCCACCCATTAATGCCCAATAAAATAGCATCACCTCAGCGGTGGCTACCCCCCACCCCTCTCCGATTATTCTTGCCTCATAGGAGAAAAAACTTCGCCATTGTGGCAATGGAAAAAAGCTACCTAGTACGAAATTCATGCACAATTCTTTTGCTAGCCCCCTATATAAATTTTGGCTTGAAATACCACATGACCTTTTTAAAAATGAACAATGTAAAAACATCTTTAATTGCTGGGTAGTTACGATCTGTGCCATTTTTTAACACATCTCTCAAGACAGGTTTGTGAATAATTAAGACATTTGAAATTGACTGAGCTGTAGGGCCTATATTGAAGGATAGGATACCCTGAACGCAACTTTATTATAAAAAAGGGGTCGAAGTTTAGAAAATCATCAATTTTTACCGTGAATTTCGAGTAGGGCAGTCGAGTCGTATACCGACATTATTTCCAATTCGATGCATATATTATTCAAAGTAAATTCGGAGGATGATGTTCTTTGAAGCCAGTTCTGACCAGCGCCCCCTATTGGGACACTTTCATTATTGGCTTGGAAAGAGACCCGTCACTCTGCAAGAATTTACTGTAGAATTTGCAATGTTCTCAACAATCACGCATATTTTCCAAAACCATTTTGGCACACATAATTTCAAATCATTTATACAATAACTTAATTCTGTCGTCTAGAGAATTCTGTTCTGTTCAAACCTGTTTGGTGATCATCAAAACGATTAGAATTTATGTCTTTAAAGCACTCTCTTAACTGCTTTAACACACGTACTCTAAAAAAAGTTTACCCAATATTGGGTAAAATGGGAACATGCATGCGTTTGCTGGGTAAAATGATCACAAATTATACGTTGTAAATTTTACGCAATATTGCGTTGAAATGTTCCCTTAAAATATGCATTTTTGCCCAATATGGGGGGAAAAATTACCCAACAAACATGCATGTTCCCTTTTTACCCAATATTGGGTAAATTTTACCTCAATTTTTTTTTAGAATGCAAGAGGAAAATAGTCATCTTAGGGAGCTATCTTTTCTAGTCACATATTACATTTTAGTCAGAAATTTCTCTGTTCAAGTGAAGATTATGTGACTTTTTTTACTAGAAACTAGTCAGATTATGACTACAATGAAAGACTCCGCTGACCCCTTTTATAAATTTAATTTTAACTAAAAAGTAAAAATCATAATAACCAGCGTGCATTATGGTACTCTAAATGCAAATTAGTCCAAATGAGGAGATTCATAAGTCAGTTGGGTGCAGCTGATGTATATCTTACTATCATAAATTCAAGTTAAACGAGACTATAGCGAATAGTCAAATGTGACTAATACAATAGTTGCACACTTTTATATAGTCATTTTATATAGTTTTTGACTAATATGGAGGGTCACACTTGTCATTTTACAGCGGTGTTAGATTCGTGGTGTTAGTTCCACACCCACTGGTTTAACACATTTTGTTACCTTTAACACCGTTTGAAGTTATTCTCAAACTCAAGATTGTAATTCTAACACCTCAGATCAGAGTGCAGTCCTCTAAGAACACCAGCTAAAATCATAATGCCAGTTTTAACACCCATGGACCCCGTCTTATAAAGAGTTACGATTGATCCATTCAATCGTAACGATTGATATTGATTCATTGATTGATCCATTATTTTGATCCATTGATTGATCCATTGATTGATCCATTCAATCGTATATGGAAATCCATTGGTGATAAGTTTTATTTGGCAACTAAAAATAAACTCCGCCAAATAAGGGGTAAACAATCTTGGGACTTATCTGAAGCAGTAAGAGTCACAAATCATTGGGAAAGGGGATATGCGAAAAAAATTGTCATCAGATATCAATCATTCACTAATTTTATAGGTTTATATGATTTTTTCATATACATGACATCGATTATGATACGGGTCAAGGGGGGGGGGGGGGTTTAGTGATTACTTGACCTAATTGGAGGCATGCACTGCAAAAACTCCGCTGTTGATTTGCAACAAGCCTGGAATCTAAGTGTTAGACAACATACACCAGGTAGGTGTTTATACAACTTACACCAATCAGTATTAAATCTGCATCGGTTTGATTCCAAACTGGTGTTGTTTCAATGCTTCTCTGGTGTGGACCTGATAGATACCGGGCTGGTGTTAAATTGAAACCGGTGTTTATGGAGTATGCGACCTTCAGTGAGTCGAGCGTGAAAGACAGAACAGAGAGAGAGAGAGAGGCGGGGGGAGGTGGAGAGAGAGAGTTTGGGGATATGGCAGAGAGAGATAGAGAGAGATCGCTGTCAATCCCCCATGCCAATCATATTCAATCACTGCATTAATCTTGCTTTATTAATATATTTTTCGATCTGCGCGGACTTAACCATGCTAACCTGGATTTGCGCAAGCAGCCTACGTCCGTTCTGAACGTATTTGTACGGACTACGGTGTGCGGCGTGTGGCGCCGCGAATGAGGCGCCACAATTTGCGATAAAATACCACACTTATTCTCCGCGCGCCAAATTGCAAAATTTCCGCTGAACTCTTTTGTCGTCTGGACACAATTATTGCAGCTGGTGATGTTGGTTTTGTGAGTGTTCATGTTTCAATCTCAGCATAAATATACAAAGTGGTATAATGGAGTCGTGATATCATCTCAAGTGCAATAATAAGCGTGACGAGGACTGAATTTTGAAAGGATCCTATTAGTGGTTGTCTGTTTGCTGCTCCAAGTAAGTTTTTCCGTAATTTTAACAATTTAAAAAGTTTCTCCGCAATGGAGCGTTTATTTAAATTCAAGTATATTTAAGGGTGGTTTCAAAGAGAATATTGCAGCCTCACAGACAAATTTTGTAAGCAGTTGACAATAATGATAGTTATAAAAAAGACTTAATCTGGACAGTATAATAATGGTAAATCATAATCAGTCGTATAACATGTATAAAGTCACAAAGTCAAGATTTTGAGGTCACTTAATATTTGAAAAAATAAATTGCTTTCCCTAATATGATTTTTGTTATTTGTTATACCAATTCCTGTACCTTGTATCATATACATTACACTCATAAAAAGGTTGGATAATAGTTGCCCATAATATATATATATATATATATATATATATATATATATATATATATATTACCAACATACATTACCCAACACAGTAGACAGTATGTTGTCCAACATTTTAAGTGTGTATTCTTTTAGCTATTATCATCACCATCTTTATAGTGATACTTCTTTAGTCACTATGTTCATTATATTTTTCATGTCAATGTTATTGTTATCTTCATTACCATTATTTTACTTATCATCATTATTTTTATGCTCATTATCATAATGATAATTATAATAATTTTAATTTTCATTATTACTATTGTAAATATTATCATCATAATCATCATCTTTTTTATCAGAATGATAATGATGACACAAACAATGATAACAACGGCAATTTTCATTATTTATTGATAATAATTATTGGTTTTATTATCATTCTTCCTCTTTTCATCCCTTTTCTTATTGTTGGACTCATGATTGTTGTTATTATTATACCAAAATTATTATTAGCATCCTAATCATCATCATCATCACCATCATCGTTATCATTATCATCATCTTCTTCACCATCATTACCATCATCATTATCATCATCATCATCTTCTTTACCATGGTGATGATGATGATGATGACCACCGCCACCACCACCACCACCACCATCATCATCACAGTCATCATCATCGTCAATATTACAATCATTATTATGCAATTCAATTGCAGTTATGAAGGATCGAAATTTAACTTTGTGATGTGAGATGAAATTAGAGATAACGCACTGTACAATATATATGTTTTTACTTTTAGGGGAAGATGTCATTACATCAGTAATGCCATCCTAAAAAATATATAAAAAGAAAACAAGAGCTCGAAAACACAACAAAGTATTACGCATTGTTCATAAAACCATGAAAACTGGTAGATTGTGTGTAATATAAGTATTAAATGAAATTCAACTAAGTAACCTTATTTCTTTTGATATAAGTTGACTTTTATATTCAAGTGTTTATTTTAGTACAACATAGATTATAATATGGCTTTTTCCAAACTCATTATATACATCCTAACTAAACAAAATTATAATAACTTTTAACTTTTTGTATTGATGTAATTCTGGACTTGATCCTAACCATAGAGATTTCTGACATCTATTCATATTCTAAGTAAATTTGGACTGTTGATTATTTCCCTAGTATGAACTTTTACAGGATTGTATCAAACTAAAACTATTTCCTTGAAGGAACATTTCTCATCCGTTAATATTTCCTTATTGTATACAGTAATGTATTTCCATGCTCACAATATCAAGCATTACATTCGCCGGACAAAATATGCCACAGTGCACGGCTATCATGGGGTAATTGGAAAGCGGTATTGAAATGCTTGTGTGACATGTTTGAGGAAGTTATTAACTTTCGTCGTGTATATAACCACGATGTCATGGTTCTTAACAGAGCCTCAAACTGTGATGATAGCTTCCTTTCAAGCGTTACACCCGTGAAAAACATCGTATCAGCTAACAGGGAAAGTTGATTTATGCTGCAGAAGTGGCATGAACACACACTCAAAGAGAGAGGAGAGAATAAAAAGAGAACGATTATAATAATTCAGTTTGCTCCTCGGCCTTTCTGCATGCCCTTTTAAAGGATGTAACGTTAGTAATCAAAGGATTTTCTCTGATAACACTCAGCCAAAAAGTTCATTCTCTCTCTCTCTCTCTCTTTATTTCATTCATTATTATTTTTTAAAGAAATTCTTCAAAATTGATTTTCAGCACTCTTCCAAACCATAATTATGTAGTTTCATCGTCTGGGATACTTAAAAAATCAAAAAAAAAAAGAAAGATGTCCTTCCTCGAATGTTTCATCCATAAAACTATATATATATCTCTCTCTCGCGCGCGCTTCGGTCTCTTTTTCTTTCTTTCTCCGTTTCCATCATTCATCCTTTTCTTTACAGTTCATCATCCCTCAACCCAGTGGAGTACCTAGAAAATCATCAGCATTTAGTCTGACAAGCAACAAAAAAAGTCATGCTCCTCCCCCCCCCCCCCGAATTGCGTCAACCTCTTCATTCTCGCTGACTCTTTTTTTCTTCTTCATCTTCTCACTCAGCAAAACGCTCTCCCTGTTATCATCTTATCTTGTTTTAGTCATGCTTATGCCTTGGTCACACCAACGAAATTGACTCCAAACCGACCGATGATAAGTCATTGGAAATAACGTAATAACCTTTGTCGATCATGGAGACGGTGTTTGCCAGTGTGACTTCGACGTTGTGCTACAGTTTACATCAACGCAACCGATTGGAAACCGATCGATCCTAAACATTGTAATGCAGTATAGGTTTGGTGGGCCTGATGCAAAAAAAAACTTTTGCGAAAAGGAACTCTGGCAAATAAACAAAAACCACGGCAAACAAAGTTATGCCATTGACAATAACACAGTGAAATACTCGGGGAAAAACTATGGCAAAAATGGCTATGAGGTTTTTTTTGTATGCATCAGACACAAGCAGTCGGTGTCGCCGCGTTGCATGTGGCTATACCATTATAACCTTACAGGCAAATGTCAACAATTCATTTATAGAACGCGGCGGACCCGACCCATTCAAACTAATGTTTCTGTGTAAAGAATAAATCGGCGGCGTCGACGAATGATAACCACATCCAACCCAAACACGACCTTTCTTGAGTAATTCAATTCCTGAGATTGAAATCAATATTGCATTTTAGGGAAATGAAAAATGTCCGATCGTGGTAACATTCCGTGTGCTTTCGACGGGGCTTGAGGCATTTCCCCAGAGGTGAATGGCTGAGTTTAATATCAAGCACTCCTCATAAACTCCTTTCATTATTACCCTCCATGAATGGGAAGACTGTACAGTGTGTTTCAGAAAAAAAGGGAACCCATTTCAAGAAATAAATGTCACAGTCATTAAGAAAAAAATGAATCTCCTCTTTGATTTAAGATCAAATACGAATAGTAAACCATTAACACATGGCAGTTTTTAAACAATAAATACTGAGGGATCTCAGACATAATTTGCGCACAATCTTACGTGTGAATCCGAAACTTTTCTCATCTCGAAATAAGTTTAAAGAAATTACCCCCAGAAAAAATGAATAAATAAAATAAAAACAAAATATTACGTAAAAAAAAGAAAAAATACAAACGATTTGACGTCCGACAGTGTATCGACCTTAACAAGTCTTGACCCATTTCTGCGCAATTTCGTTTTGACATTGAAATTTCAAACTCTTTTTGCTCCTCAGTAGCGTGAACCTTTCTACTTGGCCTAAAAAAAAAGATAAATATCTTAATTGCATGATGATTAATAAAAAAATCATGTAACCGTTCTCCAGTAAACATGTATACATTATCTAAAATATATTCATACCTACCTTTTATACAGATTTATGTATTTACTTCATGGTTTGAGCTACACTAGACTCGAAATATTATGTGAAAATGAAATCATATTGAATGATTAAAGAACAAACATGAAAACAGCTTATTACATTCCAGAAAATGGTACAAAAATAGTATAACAAAAGAAAACCATTTAATCGAAAATGGATCATGCAAAAATTCTTTAAGCATTATTGACCTACTTTGGATGAATGCTATTTATACCTTATTCCAAAAGTCACAACCTCTTTTCCAAAGCATTGGTTCGTTAAGTTGAACACTGCACAATTAGAAAATCACGGTCATCGAGTCATGCAAAACAAAAACTTGATTCAAAGAAAACTGGACTCAATTGACATTACAGTATAAAAACATGAATAAATGAAATACTATATAATCTTTTGATATTAACTGGGAATCCCGGTTCCCTTTTTTCTGGGACGCACTGTATATAAAAAGAAAAAAAAAAGGATGTCCAAAGGCTATGAATATATTTATAGTGTGATTGAAACGTGGATGTCAAAGGACGTGATTTATTATGAAATGGATTTGTACACTGCTCGGAAACCAACAGAGGCAGATTATCAAGTAAGTCTTATAGCTCTTAAAATCATGCAGTTGATTGGCGTATAGGTTACAAATATGTTCATTTGGGACCATGATTATTGATAATTGTTTTCCAAAATTTTATTCATGAACTTTTATCGAATATTATAAATGACAATGATTACTAATAGATGATATATCATAAAGCATTTGAATAATTATTCAGAAAATTCGAGGTATTGATACAAGTAAAATAGCATTAATTCTAGTACGTTTCGGAGGAAAATGAATTTTTAAACTATTTTCATTTCCCGGTACGCGTAATTTCTTCTGATTTTTGTTTTTGTTTTGTTTTTGCTTGATGATGAAAACGATTCCCGATTCTAAGTTTTATTATGCCTACTCAAAAGCCTATCCAATTTGACTGCTCTCTAAACTAGGCCAAGAATGTATTTTATCGCTTTCCAATTATCAAGTTCATCGTTACCCAGATCCTTGGCACGAACAAAAGAAAATTTGGGAGAACTAAAAATCGGGAGCTCCCCGAACGCGGCTTTGATTTTCAGACGATTATGGAGATAGGCATCTCAAAACTTCAGAATCCTCTGCGACCTATTCTAGAAAGAGTTGTGATGAAAGGCATCTCCGAAATTCAAACACAATTTGACTTTCAACTAATCACAAGCACGCCAATTCGACCCTGATTATATTTGAAGAGTTGGGTCTAAACCCTTGTTTCATTTTTGCGACTGGTTCAGTTTAAGAAACAGCATATTGTCCGTTCGCATGTCCCGAGAGATCTGCTACCTCTTTTTATTAGATTAAAAGAAACGGGAGGAGAGTAATATAGAGAAAGTTTGGAAATAAACCTAGTCAATCATCTACTGTAGATAGATCTTTATAATTCAGAAAAAAACTGTGACGGTCAAATCTCGTGAGTATTGTGTTTACATTGTATATTCATATCTGTAAAATCTCCCAAACCTATAGCGTCGGCGCGAATCAAGTGTTGCTAACACCTGTAAGGAAACCTTGATCAAAAATTTACGACAGCGGCACCTTTGCTTATTTTGCAGTTTGTGAAAATAAATCCAATTAGTTTTTTTTTTATATTATGATAGTATGAACCGTGAAGGAAGACCTTCAATATTCATTAAGAAAAGTAATCAAAATCGATGCAAATAACTAATTCATGCCGAATCTTGCACTTTCTTTTTGAACATGTCAAATTGGAACGAGGTTTAAAACGCCATAAAAGTAATCTCCCTTGTACAATTTTACCAAAAGCCCCGGATTGTCCTAATTTGGTTTGACAGTGTGGAGCGTCGTGGCCCAGTGGATTAGTCTCCGAACTTTGAAACAGAGGTTCGTGGGTTCAAATCCCAGCCATGTAATGGCGTAGTTTCCTTCAGCAAGGAATTTATCCACAGTATGCTGCACTCGACCCAGGTGAGGTAAATGGGTACCGACAGGAAGTAATTCCTCAAAAAGATGTGTGCATCTGAATAAGTAGCCTAGCTTAGCCGGGGTAAATATAATAGCATGGCCCGCGGGAGAACAGTTTTCGGAACTGAAGTGGCTACCCTGGGTAAATATATTATTATTATTATTATTATTAACAACAGTTTTATCTTTTCATCTCCTTATCATTGTATGTTTATTATATTTACGTCCCTTGTAGCCCATTGCAAAAAAAAAAACCCAGTTACGATTAAACGCATTTCAAATAATTAAAGGCAATTCCCAAATGCTGGCTTCTTATTCTTTGAAAATTTGTGTTATACTTCCCATTGTATTATCATAACAAAATTATTTTTTGTCTGTTTTTATAAAGTTTAAATTTGCAGCATGTGATATAAGTTTGAACTTCTATTTCCTTAGG